>NW_010245588.1:0-29434 GCF_000690775.1 Eurypyga helias | reverse complement strand
GGCTAGTCAGAGTTAAACCACAACAGACTGGAAACAGAAGGATGAAATATTAGGTTTTATTTTACCGTATTTTACTTGTAAGACCACTGAGGGCAACTGCTCTTTTGTTCTGATTACATCATACCCTGGTGTAGCTGGTGGTGGTTATTCCTAAGCACAATAACCATTTGAGAAGAAAGAAATAGCCCATAATCCTTTTACTGATATTTATGTTATAACACTTACAAATAAAACAAAGGAAAAATTAAATTTGCTCAGAAAATCCTAATTTCCAAAGTTTTGGAAAAAAACCTGCATTTTTTGAGATGTAGTTTCTTAGAAGCCATAAATACTGGAGCTCCTTAAAACTCCAGGCAATCCATCACATGATGCAGCACTGTGTCAACACAAGACATTGGCAAGGTTGGAAACCCTGGAGTCAATGCTCAGCCCTGACTTCAGTTCCTTAGAGACTTGGGAAGAACTGAACGTTGACTTAATCACATTATCATTGTAAACCTTCAGTACACATACTTTCAGTGACAGAAATAAACCACTGTAAACTAGGATACTTTATCATAAAAAACAAACAAAGAAATAAACAGGAAAAAAAAAATCTTCTTGTTAGATTAAGCTGTTCCTCTCGTGACAAAGAAACCACTGACAGTTTCTTGAGATTTTTTTTTTGTAATATGCAAATGTCAGCAACAGTTCACCTAATAGATTGTAAGTAATGTAACTATAAAGAAAGTGGCTCTATTTTCAACTGAGATCAGTTTCATGACATTAGTTAACACATGGTCTGCTAAAGAAAAACAGAGAGAGACATAAATCATGTATTTTTCTCTGCTGGGGTTTCAAATACAAACACTTTGCATTTTTATATTGTTATCTCAGAAGAAAGCGCACATTTTTAGCTCAGGAGCTTTGCTAAGAATTACTGTCTCTTTGTTAGATTATCAGTTAGTTCAGCTGATGTCTGGCTTTTGATCTGAATGTATTTCAAGGTGCATTTACTAAAGAAAGATATTAAATTACTTAGTTCTGGCTTGAGGCAGAAAAATCTAATGATTTTTTTTTCAGCATGTTTCTTATATAAAATCATCACTAACAGCTATGTTTCTAAGAAGCAGTAAAATGGTGATAAATGTGCTGTCAGTAACTTTTTATGAGATGTATGGAACCATTATAAAAACAATTTTAAATCTATTCAACAGGAAAGAAAATGTTGATGGCTCTTTCCAGAATCTTCAATTTTAAGTGGTTCAAGTGAATCCAATTGATTTATTTCACATCCTTTAAAATCATGGCATTCAAAAACCCCTATAATTTTCCCATGTTAGATTTCCAAATTTTCTTCATGATCAAGATAAGAAACATGAAACCACAAAGACAGAATGGCAATGATTCAATTTCTGCCTCATAGAGACAAATGTGAAATTTTTGTTTGTATTTTGGTAAATATGTCAGTTCTGGGGTATGAATACATTCATGTGTGTACAATTCAAGAAATTAAAAACTTCATCCTGATGCTTTCCACTTTTCAGAATCTTGAACAAACTAAAAGCTGTTCAGCAAAATTAATTTTTCACTTAAATTCAGCAAATCTGCTTTTGTTCCTTTTCCTCAAGAATAGATCTTCATTAGTTCAATCTATACTTAATTAATCCTTTTAAGCTTACTGGGTAGGGATGAAAAATGCCATCAGAAAGAGTTTTGCAGAATGTACTACATGTCACCCTCAGTCCTCTGGAAAAAGCTACCAGTTCATGCTCAGCAATGAAGTATTTAATGCATAAAGGTTTCCTGCATGACCATCTCATTCAATCAAGACCAATCTGTCTTAAAACATCATCGAATACATGTGATGACAGGATGACCACTGCCAAAACATAAGACACAGTTTTTGCTACTGGAAAAGATAGTTCAGCTATCTATTTCATTATAAACATTAAAAAATTAGATGTGAACAAAATTTTCTTGTGAAAACACAGACCCATTGAGGAAAGCCTTCTGAATGGACATTGACCTGCAGATTTGGCTGTGTAGTATTGTGTATGCTGCAATACGTCCTTTGCAGGACTGCATCACAGTAACTCCCCTGCCTCAGCACACCAGAATGTACCCCCTGGTCTCTCCCCACTTGGACTGACACAGCATTTGACCCTTAGAACAGCAGGGATGGCTGAAGAGGGCCTACTACAGCACTTAGCATGCAGTGTGGTGGGTTGATAAGCTAGCACACTTATTTTCCTGCCATAGAGAGTCTTCTGCTTCCTTGATGCAACAGAACTTAGGCAATTAGGGTAGTGCTTACCTCTAAAGGAGAAACAGTGGAAATCATAGGTTTTGGATGGTCCTAGAAACAAATGCAATAGTGCAGCTTCAAAAATCAAAGAATGAAAGAAATGTTGTTTGGAAGGGAACTCCAGAGGTCATTCAGTTTGGAAAGGATTTCCAGAGGTCATTCACTCCAGCATCTGTCTCACAGTAAGACTACTGCCAAATCAAGGTCAAGTCAGACATGGCTTCATCTAGTTGAGTCCTGAAAATTTCCCCAAGTGGGTAGCCCACAGATTCCCTGGTTGTTCCAGTGCTGCCCTACACTCCTAATGAAGGAGCTTTTCCTAGTATCCATCCTGAATTTCAGTGTTAGCAACAGTGGACAGTGAACATCTTCACAAATTTCATCCATAACTCACGCCCGCATTCCTGAGGAATATCTTTTTAAACACATTATTTTTCTCAATAATAGTCTCTATATCCAAACTTATATTCTGGAAAATCACCCATTCTAACTCTCAAGCTACAGGTGGGTATCATTCAGGCAAGTAGCAGTCCAATACTATGCCACAGGCCAATGTTTTCATTTAGTTGAATTCAAGAGAGTTGCAGTGTCTAGAAACATTTCCCAGAACAGTTTTAATTCATTCACATGCTGTCTCTCTATGCTAATATTCCTTCCTTTGCTGCCTCCCCCAAAATGCAACCATTTGAATTGCCCTGCAGAACTGTTGCAGCAGTTGATCCAGCTGTTACAGGGGCTCTTATGTTTCCTCACGCCAAAAAGTTAAAACATGCAATTGCTACTTGTTCCTAAAAAGCCCCTTTTACCATCACATTGAAGTCCCTGCAGCAATCTGCTGCTCTCCTCTTCTGAATCCCTGTGTGAGATTGGTAATGTTTCACATAACCTCCAGCCAAAAACGCGCTGATGACATGTCTCCAAGTTAGCTCTTTTCCCACTGATGCAACCAAAGGCTACCTCAAGCGTTCCAGCAGCGCCTCTGTATGACTGGTGTTAGGTTAAAGAAAGGTAGCATAAGCTCAAGTAAGGTGAGAGCTCAGTGACAGGATTAGAAAGGAGGGCAGACCAGGATTCAGTGCTTCCCGCTTGCTTTGGTCCTGTTTAATGTCATATCAACAGTGCTAAAAATATGCTGCTATTTGCATCCTCCAAGTTTATTCTTTCCTCCTTGGTGATCGTTTGCTGGAGTAATCCCTGCCTTCACATAGCTAGGCGGGAATGACTCAACTCTAGGTATGCAAGAGGAAATACTAATCCTCTAGCTGGGGTGCTCTCTTGGCCACTTTCTTATACCTGCGCAGCGAGACGCAATTGCCTCCAAGCTAGAATCTTACCAGTTTTTTGCTGTAACCACTACGAAGCCTCAGTCCTGATCATCAGAGCTCAGGGATATTTGAAAGTGTCTCCCATAATGAACCCTTCTAGCTGAGGCTGCTGTAATTTGGGACAACGTAGCACAAAATGTGTCACAAGTGTGACAACGCACCCAGCTGAACGCAGATGCATGACAGAAGCTCCCAGAGATGGTCACAAACAACCTCCAGAGTAAGAAGTAAAGCTTTCTTCTCAAATAAACAGGAATCATTTAGATGTGTACACACATAAAGTCTTCTCTGACTTTGTCATAAGTATGTGTGCTTATTTAGCCTCATATGCCATGCTGGAGATGACCACTCTGTTCATACTTGAGTACCAAATCATCAAAGTGAGGAACAGATTCAGGCAGACAATGTATTTTAAGGAGTTTCTTTTCTGGATAGGTTTGTTCTTCCAGGAGACAAGGAGAAAAGTCAAAGAAAAAATTAACCACTTAAGAAAGAAGATTTAAACAACAACAATAAAAATTCTCATTTTACCTTTCACCTTTTCCCTCTCATCTGAATCACACAAATCTGCAGCCTAGCAGCCTGTCGTGGTTTAACTCCGGCTAGCAAAATACCACACAGCCATTCTCACAAATCCCTTCTCCCCTCCTCCAGTGGAGGGGAAGAACTGGAGGAAAAAGAAATAAGGAAGCTCATAAAATTGAGGTAAGAACTATTTACTAATTAAATCAAAATTAATATACACAAATACTACCACTAATAAGTAATTAAAAAAGTAGAAAATAAAACATATGATACAATTTCTCACCCCTCACTGACCAGTGCACAACCAGGTGCTGAGAAGTGAGAGTCAGAGCCAGAAAGCCCGAGAGCTGTCGCAGCAGATTCCGAGCGAACCCTATCAGTGATAGCACAACCAGGAAAACTAAACAAACCCACCAACTCCCTCACAAACGAGCCAGCACAGGAGTTAGTGAAGCTGCTAACGCAGGAGTCAGGGAGATGGTTAGCAGGGGTACGGGAGTGAATGAGAGAGAGTAAGGGACAGAGAGTAATGGTTCCCAGACCCCCTCCTCACCTCTGCCCCGAGCATGACGTACTATGGGCTGAAATACTCCCTTGGTCAGTTTGGGTCAGGTGCCAGAACTGCGTGTCCCCTGCACTGCCTGTAGCGAGCCAGCGAGAGCTGGGAACGCAGCTGCAGGATCAGAAGCACAGAAAGACCTTGAAACGGGTGCAGGCATTACCCAGCGCCAGCTAAGAACTTATCAGTGCTGCTCTCTGCATCCAGGCACAGCTTCCTAGCAGCCACGGGAAAGAGAGCTAACTCTTTCCTGACTGAACCCAGCACACAGCCCCTCTCACAGACTGCAATGCAAGTTGCTCCCCTTGAGCAGCAAGCATGTCCCTGCCATCTCAATCTTTCCAGGCCCACTTCCCTCACCTGCCACAGTGAATGGGGAATGGTGTTTGCTTGTGGAGACCAGGAGGAGAGGCTCACGGGCTGGTGTGTCACACAGGCAAAAGCACAGTTCCTCTCCAATGCCATGTGCAGAAGTGGCTATTCTGTTGTTACTCAACCGCAGAGATTTCTGCTGATGCCAAAGATGGTCCTGTTGTCCGGGTGTTTGACTCCCTGTATTTGCACAAAGAAACACTGGCTCTTCCCTCAGCTCCTCTTCCTTCCCTGCTGCTTCACGTGCTTTTAGCACGCCTCTTTGACCAGCACTGCAGCCACCCCTGCTCACTCCACTGCCCACTTTGGGCACTGCAGCCGCTACCGGGCAGCCGGCAGCACCTGCCCTGAGAGCCCGGTGCTTACCTGGACATAGCGTGATGGAGCACTGGCTGTGGTGTCCTGCTCCTGGCGAAGAAAGGACAGCCTGGATCTGGAGGCTGCGCTGCCCTCCGTGATGCCAGCCGTCACTGGCACAAGAACGAGGGTGACCTGGTAGAAGAGGTCCCTATGGTGGGGTGATTGTACCAGTGCCTCCTGCCATGCCTGCTCCCACCAGCCTCCACCTCTTTTTGCCTGCTCTTCAAACCCCCCCCGTCCCATGCTGCTTCTTGCCTGATTTACACGTAGTTAAGTCAACAACTCAACCTGACAACAGGGCCAGTTAACATCACATTAGTCACCATCCTCCATACTTGGTGGCAAACCTCGGGACATGGGCTGTCTTCCCTTTACTTCCAACACCTCCCACAGAGAGGACTTGGTCTTGACAGGACTCTTTCTGTTGCTACCAGCATACGAAGATTTATCATTTTTTCACTTGGGCAGGCTTGATGCAAACTGCTTTGCTCCGTTTGAGCTGTATCCACAGACTGTCTGTGAAGCGCAACTACTAATTCTCTGAATGGGGTCGTGCAGCATTTTCTTACAGAGTTCGTCCTTTCATCCAAAAAAACCCCATAATGCCATTGCAGGCAATGCATGGCATTCCTTATAATCCATATATTCATTTGGTTTAATTTACTTTCTCTATATAACTGTTCTTTTCTTTATCGCTGCTTAATGTAACAAGAAAGTAAAAAAACCCTTTATAATGCAAACCCAAGTATGAAGATTGAATGTTCCCTGTTAAACAGACCAATGTAAACATTATTTTAAATGCAATACTTCATGCACTCTCTTTTCATGGGGAGAGAAGAGATCAAATAGGAAACAGACAAGTGTGAAATATAATGAAAACAATTTCAAAAAACAGAGGCAATATGCATTAATGGAGGAGGACTTCAGAATGTAAACAGATTATTTTGAGCTGAGCCATCGCTTCAACAGGGAAACTCTAGAATGACTCTGTCCTTATGAGCTATGCTAAAATCGAAACTATGAAAAGGAAAATTGAGTCCATCTGCTCGGTCCAATCTATTTTGTAGTGAGTCATTCTATTTTCCCATCACAAAATGAGCCCTCCATTATCTTCCATTGCCACAGACAGCTCCACACAAAGACTCTCTTCAGGATTCCGGCTGCCAAGATGTCTTCCTCCAGGAAGCAAGGACAAGAATTCTTAACAATAGAATTCACAAATATTAAATGAAATAGCCTGAAGTGGTAGAGAATTTTGTATTATTTATGTCATTGTGCTGGATTCAGCATTCACATCAGTCATCCACAGTAAGCAGTAAATGTAACGGTACAATACAACTTCATGAAACTGTTTGTGAGGTTGTCCCTCTTTGGAGGTTATACTTTGAGCATGAATGGTCTCTATTTAATTGACACACCACAATCAGAGTATTTTCAGGATGATACAGCCTTTGTTCTTTTGAAAGTAGGTAGAAATATTTGCATACAAAGTATATAAAACCAAGATTTGTCTTACACACATATATATAGGTCACAGAATTATGATTGTAGAAATAACTGAGATGTGGTAGGATAGCTATCACGGCTACATTCTGCAATGAATGGACACAGGCAATTCAGAAAGACAGACTGGGAAGAGAAGGAGGAGAAGATGTCTCTGTGTGAAGCAGCAGCTCGAATGTGGGGAGCTCTTGTACAGGTTGCACTGCAGGGCTGGGAGAGCACTCGTGGCTCAGGACCAGAGGAGGGGTCAGTGAGGGTGACATGGAGGTGGGACTGGGCTATAGACAGCACAGTTGGGGTAAGCAAGTGGGCAACACTCCTCACAGCAACTTCTTTAAACAACTCAAGGCAGTATCTGGGTCACAGACCCTGTTTTTTATGGGAGACTTTAGTTTCCCTGTCACCTGCTGGAGAACAAAATGGCAGGACACAAGCAATCCAGAGGATTTTTGGAGGGTCTCAAGGACAACTTCTTGATACAGGCACTGGACGGGCCAACCAGGGTTGTTCACAGCTGGGCTGTTATTCAGAAATGAGGAAGAAGTGGCTGGGGATGTGATACTTGGTGGCAGGCTTGGCTGTAGTGACTGTGAAATGGTGAAGCTGAAGATCTTAGGAGGGACTGAGGAAGGCAAGTACCAGAGCACAGAACCTGGGCTTCAGGAGAGCTGACTTTGGCTTATCCAGGAGCTGGTAAATGGGATTCCGTGGAAGGCAGCTTGGAAACACAAGGAGCTAGGGAAAGCTATCATGTCTGTGGAAATAACTGTGCGGAAAAACTGCCCATGCTGATATTCAGGAAGACAAGCAGGGCACCAGCATGGCTAAACAAGGAGTTTGCAACTGAGCTGCAGTGCAAAAAAGCAGCACAGGAGGTGAAAGATGGTACGGATGAGCTCGGTTGACTCAGTGATGTCTTTGCCTGAGACTTCATCAACAAGGTCTCCAAGACCTCTGTGCTTAGCAGCAGGAGTCAGGGAGGAGGAGAGCAGTGGATGAGGATCAAGGCAGGGATGGCTTGAGTTAAGTCAACCCATACCTACCTATGGGAAGAAGGTGTTTGGAAACAGTGCTTGGATTTAACATGGAGAAATCACACCTGACTGACCTGATTGCCTTCTATGGTAAAGTAACTGGATTTGTGAACGAGGGGAGAGCAGTGGATGTCATTTAACCTGACTTGCCTCCAACATTGTCTCCCAAAACATTCTCATATCCATGCTGGTACGTGCAGCCTGGGTGCTCGTCAAGTAGACGGCTAAGAAGCTGGTTGGGTGACCAAGCTCAGGCGTTCATAGTTAGTGCTTTGTATTCTTGTTGGAGAGTAACAAGTGGCGTGCTGCAGGTCCTGAGACCTGTCCTGTTTAACATCATCATCAATGACCAGAGGCGGTCATGTAGGGCACTCACCAGCTTTGCAGATAACAGAGGAGAAGAGCCCCATCAGAGGGCAAGGCTGCCATTCAGAGGGGCCATGGCAGGCTGAAGGAATGTGCCAACAGGAGCACTACAGACCCGGGAAGGGAGGACACCTGTCAGCAATGCAGACAGGGCCCTGATGGCCTGGGGAACAACTCTGCTGAGGAGACCCTGGGGTCCTGATGTGCAGTGCGTTGAGCCTTAGCCAGCAGTGAGCCCTGGCAGCCAGGATGGCCAACAACATCCTAGGCTGTGCTAACAGGAGTACAACCAGTAGAGTAAAGGGAGGAATTATCCCCCTCTACTCAGCACTCACTAGATTACATCTAGAATAGGGCACCCAGTTTAGGGCTTTCCAATAGGACACTTTGCAAGATTGAAGCATGCTTAGTGCAGACCACCAAGATGGTCAGGGCTGAAGCACTTGCCCTGTGAGGAGAGGCTGAGGGAGCTGGGTTTGTTCAGCCTGGAGAAGAGATGGCTTCAAGGAGACCTAACAGCAGCCTCAGTCCCTGTAGGAGGTTATCGAGGGATTGGAGCCAGCAATTTTTGCAGCAATGCATGGCAGGAGGAAAGAGAAACTGACAAAAATTGAAACGAGAGATTTTGACTTGGCAAGAGCAGAAACCTTTTTCCCCATGCGGTCAGCCCAGCAGTGGAGGAGGTTGCCCAGAGGTTGTACAGTCTCCACCCTTGGAGGTTTTCAAGACCTAACTAGATAAAGCCTTGAGAAGCCTGGGGTGATCCCATAGTCACTTTAAGCAGGAGGTTGGGCTAGAGACCTCCTTAGCTCCCTTTGCACCTGAGTTATCCTATGTTCCTTTAAAACATACATAAAAAGATAAAGTATCGTCCAGTTATACATACATAAAGTATCCAGTTTATAGGATATAATATTGAAAATGGATGCCTCATGGCACCTATAATATGAAATAGTTTATGTATTTGCTATACTGAAGTTAAGTATGTGAACAGACATCAACAATAACATATACAAATAGTATCTGTTCCACAGATTGACACTGCTCTCATGTAGTGTTTAAATATTGACCTGACCTCTGTGTGACAAAGAGAAAACAGCAGAATCAATAAAAGCCCAGGAGCTACAAAACCAGGGAAGAAGTGTGGGGGCAAAGTGAAATCCATCTGGGAATCAGGAAGAAAGGCATTAAGACCTAACAGGCAAAAAGAAAGAGGTGGGATGGAAAGGAGGTTAGGGCTCAGCTGGAAGGGGACAGGAAAAGGGGTGGCAGGACTGGCAAGGAGTCAGGGCATTCCTCTGCTGTCAGCACAGCAAGGTGAAACCCACAGCATCAGGGCCTCCTGCATCCCCCTTGCTGAGCACCCGCAGGGATGTGACCTGCCACTGCTGACAGGGACTCTCTCAGCTCGATGCGTTAGGAGGATTCAGCTTGGAAACTACTAAACAGCGCGTGACCAGGCATGGGCGTTAATGTGGTTCCCGTCAGCGAGGTCCCTGTTTGCTTCAGTTTGCCATTCTTAAAATTAGTAAATGATGCACATGGAGAAAGTCATCAGGAGATCGTTGGGGTTCCAAATGAAGCACTCTGCATTTTGGAAAAGCCTCACTTAAGGTTGCCTGCTCAATTCTTTGTGCATCAGGATGCAGTCCACAGTTAGATAATCATACTGTCTGATTACACTGCTATATATTTTCTCCACACATGAGCTAGAACAAAATTTCAAAGGTTTCCTTTGAAAACTTTCCTGAAGCTTTTGCGGATTTTACCACTGTTTTTAATTTTGACGCGTTTTCCTTATATTCTATATATCAACCAAAAATTGAAAATGAGGTCACTGTCTAAAGCATTAATTCCTTAATGAGAAAATAAACAAGCAAAACATTAAATAATATTAATAATATAACTTCATGCTAAAACTATAGCAATGCTCTTTCTGGTATTACTCTTTAGATAAGTACTTTGTTTCACAAAAAAAGAAAAGGTACTTTAAGGCCAGCACTTCCCATATTTCCTACCCAGAGCTTCTTGTCTTTGTGAAGTTGTATTTAGAACTCTTAACTAACACACAAGTTCGCCAAGCCCCACTTAAATGAGGCTAATTGAGGCAAATGTCATAATTAAACAAGAGTAAACGCTGGCCCACCATGAAACCAAACCAACACGCCACCACCCCTATTTAAGATAAGTGCTAAAAAATTCAGTGCTAATTTGTTTGTTAACAAAAGTGCTGGCCACTTTTCTTCACAGCTCTGCAAAGCCAAGAATAAACTGCCCTTTTTGCGATATCAAGAAAATAACCTTGTTAATGCAAGGCAAATTATAAATTGCATTTCAAGCCTACACTAATTAGGAACAAGCTGTGTTTTGACTGTTTTCACTTTGTCTTAATAACTTGTTTTGGTCACACCTTCTTTCAGTAAGCTCCAGACATGCTCCAGACACAGGCAAACAATTTCTTCTGCCATTTACTGATCTAAAGTTATGGAAAATAATGTGCAAAGACATGAAATAGTCCCTCAGTAAAATATTAGCTATCGGTCTCGATTACGATAACAAATCAATGTTGAACTAGATTTTAGTTTTTGCACTTCACATGCACACAAAATGCATTCTCAAATTTCTGTAATTTTTACACAAATGAACCATCATAATTAATTAAGCATACATGAATGAAGTTTTAATCTTCAAGGTCAGTGGTTAAAGGAAGCGAGGAAATACTCCTATAAAGTACAACAGATTATTTGCCTTTCCTTCTTATCATTACATTAAAAAAAAAATTCATCAACATTTCTCAACATATCTTACCGTTTGTTCTTCCTTTAAAACTTCCCTCCCTGAGACTTTTCTTTCATGTTTTCCCAACTCCATTTCCCAAAGAAAAAAAACCAACCACGCTAATATCCTCAGAAGAAATGATCTAACCAGAGTACATGTTAGATATCCCTGTACTTTTGGAGTTGGGAGACAAGTATCAGGCAGCACCGTGGTAATTTCTGGTCAGCGCATGTTTCCATTTATAGCTGTCAAAAATCCACAAATAGAAGCGTGGAGAGAGGGCAAGGCAGCTGCCTCCGATAACAATAAATGTTGGTTTGGCAACACAGCAAATTGTTGAGGAGGGATTTTGGTTACCAGCCCCATTCACTCCCCCCATGTCCCCTCTACCCCAATAGCTCACACTGAAAAAGTCCATGAAAATGAACAGCTACATCCCAGTAGCACTAACTTGTGTTCACGAAGTAAAACAACAAATATGATTAGCTGGCACCACATGTTGTTATGTACAGAAAGGAAGCATACAGAACAATATTTTAAAATGGTGCTTTAGCATTCTATTGTGTGTTTGGGACTGAGCTATCCTAGTATACACTCAGGCAGAGTCTACTCTCCTTTTCTGATAATCAGGACATGTCAACTTCTTGGATTTTCGAAATGTAGAAAGAATTGCAAAACTTTCACCAGACACTATGAACACTCCTAGATACAAGAAATTATCACTGAGAATCTAAAATGGAGCGAATACACACATACAGATGGTGCTTGTGGAGTCTGTTAGTTGACTGTAGAAGAATAACCTGGCTCTGGTTCACAACGATAAAGTCAGGAGGCCAATATTAGAAACTGCAGCATGGGGGGAACCTCTCGGCAGCCCTGCTGCAGATGCCAAGGTTTATAACACACCCTCCGGTTGCCACATCAACGGGGCTCATGTTGTTTCGGGTGCAATTCACAGGCAAGGCTGGTTTTGCATGTACCAACAAGGGAAAGGGAAGTGCAATGGCATAGAATCACACAGAAAATGTTTGCTACAAGAATACACTCTCTGAGCAATCTGTGGTTCATTAAGAGAAGTGTAGCCCTTTGGAAGGCTGGCAGTTGAGGCATCTCACTAAACCCCTAATAAAGAAAACACACATCCTTTCACTCTCTTCCTCTCACACTGGTAAAAGAAGACTCTTCTAAAAGAAATAGTACATAAATAAACAATTATTAAAACCTTTTTCATCTATCATTTTTTAATTGTCTGTGGAAATGACAGCCAAACCTAGGCATGCTCTGCTTGTTTCTAAACAGATGCTATACTCACGTGATCCTTAGAGCCTCGGACAGGAAGAAAAGGCAGTCAAAGAAGTCGTCACACAACAGTCTGTGCAGTTTACATATGAAAAGTTGACCCACCAAAAAAACTCAATATCTGAGAGTGTTTCTCTTCATTCTTCAGAACAATGAAAAAGTTATTCCTATTACAATTACATTTCTTTAGTCTCTCTCTTACCTTCGCTATCAGAAATATAAGGCAGCCAGCAGACAAGTGAGTGCAGTAAGGCAAACACAATGTCTATGAGGGCTGCTGTAGTGGAGGGAATAAATATGAGCTTGATGTCACAAGAGTAAAAATACACCTCACTGCATCTCCTGGAAAGGCTGGGATAAAAGGAACAAGAGAAAGTGACATAATACCCAGAGGAAAGCTATAGTTCTTCCCTGCTCTTGAGCAGGAAGACTTATTAATAAGAAGTTTGTATCTCCAAAATTATCTTCGGTGAGGTTGAAAAGTTATCCCTGTGGCAAGAGACTTGCATACTGCCTTTGTACCAATTAACATCCTCAACGGAGGTCTTGAGCAGGATTCAAACAGCGGCTTACATTACACTGCTGCTTATGTTACTGACCATTCCTTTGTCACACCCCGTTAACCTGTCCGTTTGCAAGAGTTTTAAATCATGGGCAAGGACCAGAGCATCCCAGAGAGGCACACTCAGCTGCATGTGCTCAGTGCGCTCCCTAGCCCCATCCCACCAGTGGCTGGGCTAGCCTGGCCATCAGCAGGCTCCCATACCACAGCTCCTAGGTGAGTCGCTCCTTCCTCATGCTGGGGAATGGATACCAGTGTCCGTAAAAGAACAGGCTGTCAGTGGTGCAATGAAGAGCAGTGCATGACTCAAGACAGGTATAAGTCCATAGAGATTTACACCAGCATTGGCAGATTTTATCTGGAGTTTATGCTGTGTGTCACTTAGCACTAATTACCCTAAAACTTAATCTTCAATCACTTTCATACTCTCTACTTCCAGAGTCTTAAACTGTTTTCATGTGCCAGATCACCCATGTGAACGTCAAAGGCAATCACTACAGAAAGACCCATAGAAGTGAGTATGAAACGACCTTACTCATAATAATTCCAACATAAGATACTGATGAGAATGTGCAGTTTTACAAGTGGGTTTTCCACCTATGTTCTTATAAAGGCATGTAATAGCACTCACAAGAAAAAAATTAACAACTTCCCCTTCTCACTGTGTGGCTGCTACAGCCTGAACACTGGATTCCATGAAAAGAAAAAAAAAAAAAATTAAAACACTAGCATAGGGAAAAGCTGAATTGCTCCATTTCTTGTGAATGGAAATTCATATTCTAGATGCATCATGCTACTGACTGCCCAAGTGCTAGGGAGCTGGACCAGATTGCATTGGAGATGGGAATGGTTGCAAAAAGCTAAGAATGCAACAGAATATGACACCAAACTTCATGCCATTCCATTGAAATCAGGAAGCACCACAAACATTGGATGCAGAGCTCTTCCATAGCCTGGATGCTAATATATAAGGACTCTGGGGATAGAATCATAGAATGGTTTAGGTTGGAATGGACCTTAAAGACCATCTAGTTCCAACCCCCCTGCCATGAGCAGGGACACCTTCCACTAGCCCAGGTTGCTCAAAGCCTCATCCAGCCTGGCCTTGAACACTTCCAAGGATGGGGCATCCACAGCTTCTCTGGGCAACCTGTGCCAGTGCCTCACCACCCTCTCCGGGAAGAACTTCTTCCTGATATCCAATCTAAACCTCCCCACGTTCGATTTAACCCCGTTACCCCTTGTCCTGTCACTAGAGGCCCTTGTAAAAAGTCCCCCCCAGCTTCCTTGTAGCCCCTTCACGTACTGGAAGGCTGCAATAAGGTCCCCCCGGAGCCTTCTCTTCTCCAGGCTGAACAAGCCCAACTCTCTCAGCCTGCCCCATAGCAGAGGGGCTCCAGCCCTCTGAGCATCTTCGTGGCCTCCTCTGGACTTGCTCCCACCAGTCCATATCCTTCTGATGTTGAGGGCTCCACAGCTGGACACAGTACTCCAGGTGGGATCTCAAGTGGGAGATAACATAGAAAGGCTGACATTGCCTCGTTATCTACCACACCTTGCTCAGCCTGACATTTCAACACCAAACCTGATGAACGGCCATGATCCTAACCATACGAGAATTCAGTTTGATGTAATTACGGGAGTATGTTTCTTACTCCTACACCAAAATAATGGCTGTTTTACTCCAAGGACTTTCTAAAACACTGTAGTAACCGTGTATTTCCTGTTTTACTTTGCAAGGCAAAACATAGTAAACAGGTGCTAAGTAAAAAGCATGTTACAGGCATTGCCTAAATTACTGTGCTATTTTCAATTACTTCTTTGTATTACAGCCACTGGTCTCTTGACACCTGTTTTGTTTCTCAGAGCAAAACGTAACAAGAGGACAAGAAATTGAGTTGATGGGGGCAGGGCTGGTTTTTTGGGTGGGTGTTTTTTTAGTAAGGAAATATCTAAAACAATAGTATTGTGTAAATAAACCATTTAAGCAGATGCATTTTCTGTGCTCAGTTGATCTGCTGTTTGTGGAGAAGGAAGCAAGCAACTATCCTAAAGCTGGTGTTCACTCTCAGCTGTGTTTCCACTCATGTGGCCACTGCAGTTCTTTTTACTTTGCACATTTTCGTTTTCAGCCTGACATGGCTGTAGCCCAGGGCTGCCAGCCAATGCCCCTACCACACGTGACCTATCTGCAACCGCTTCTTTCTTAAGCCGGTAGCTTTTATTTGCTCAGCATCAAGCACACCACAAGCCTTCAACAGTCAGAAGTATTAATTCTGACCCTGATGTGCTCAATCATACTATACTCACCTGAAAGCCACCTACTTAAGTCACGTATATCAGTTAAAAAAGATTAATACAGAATTTGCATTCACGGTGATTTTTAGAGGCCTATTTTAGAGAGGCCGTTTCTGTCACACACTTAAGTCTAAAAGTCAGAGTTAAAAAACCCAAGGACAATACTCAGTAGGCTGCCTCACTACTTGCAGCCACAAGTTAAGCACTCAGGCTTATTTCTGGTGCCCACCCTTCCCTCGCCCCAGCACGCCACGCCAGCAGGGATCCCTACGTTACTCCAGCGTGTCCACCCAAGGTCACACGCACATGCCAGGAAACGTCAGGACCTCGGCAGCGTTTCCAGCTGGTATTTCATGGCATGTTCCTCGCAGAAATGAAAGGCATGCCACTCACCGGGACTGTATACGGAGCAGGCTTACCTTGCAGTCGGAGGGAGCCGAGGGAAGGAAGCTGATCCTTAGGAGAGGCAGGTCCACATTCCTGAGGCAGCAGGTGGCAGCTGCTGCTGTCACTCCCTGGTCCACCCCGCTGGCTCTGCAAACACTAAGGGAGCAGGAGGGAGCAGGCGTGGACACGAAGGGAAACAGCACAGGCACCGCAACCCTCTGCTTTGCACGTGAGGAACATGTACGGGGAGCAGGAAATTCCTTGACAAATCTTCTCCAAATGGACATGTTTGAATATGTTTGAGGATTAAAAACAAGGAAGGTTATTTCAACATTAAAATAAATTGGCACTGAGCCTTCTCTGACATGGCAGTCTGTGGAAGCTGTCAGAGCTTTCTTCTCTTCATGGGTCTTTCAAGTCAATTGTGTTAAGTGGATTATTCTTGTGCTGGCAAGGTCCTAAATCTGCTGAGCTCCTTTTTGTTGGATATCACAGAATCATAGAAGAGTTTGGGTTGGAAGGGACCTTAAAGACCATCTAGTTCCAACCCCTCTGCCATGGGCAGGGACACCTTCCACTACACCAGGTTGCTCACAGCCTCATCCAACCTGGCCTTGAAGACAGCTATTGTTGCAGCTACATACACATGATGTTCCTGAATCTTCCTGCTGTATTCCAGCAAACCATATGATTCCAGACTGTAAAACATATTTCAATAGATGCATCACCATAAAAATCCCATATTCAGTGGTACTGTTTGTCTTGCCTTCCTCCACAGTGATGGATGTGGCAATAATGAGACATGGTTACAGAAATACATTAGGAAAGCATTAAATATCTTGGCTATCTGTTAACTGATGTGGCACCTGGGAACGAGGAGAAGCCAGTTCCTCATGGAAAATGAATGACTGCTCTATAGTCGGGCAGCCAGCTTTTTCTAGGCACCTCCCAGGTCAGAAGGAAGTGAGAGCACACAATATGAGCTGTCACTAACAGACCAACTCCCATCGTGCCTTTTCTACCATCTACCTCTGCCCACCCTTATCAAACACCAAACCTCAAGAGACATTACTCAGTGCTGATAAGGACACCAGCATCTGACCTCCACCTCTGTCCCTCCTTTGCAGAACAGAAGTGAAATGTAATCACCTGCCCCAGCATTTTTTTGCTTAAGTGAAGCCTGAAAATGTGTAGCAAAGGCTTTGATTGATGGGTTTGTTGCGTGGGTTTATTTGTCAACATGTGTTTAATTTTTTCCAGAGAGTGTTAGCACTGTTTATACCCACAGCAAAATTCTCTAGGCTGCAATACGAAATTAGTCTTGAAAACAAATTCAGTGGAAAAGGACAGATAAAGATCCAAGTGTTTAAAAGTTATACGAATATATCGGCAGCATTTGGTTAGAGCACCTAATTTCAATAGCAATAGGTTTGACTTCCAAGACATAATGAAGAATATAAACCACACACCTGTGCATGAGGAGGAAAAAGAATGAAAATAAGAGTTCTCCCACTTCATTTCACTAACTCTTAACTACAGACTTGTTCTGCAGCCCACGGCTGGTTTATAATAGCAGAATGAGTTTACTTTTTCTGCAGCCTAGTAAAACACAATAAAGCAATAATAACCTGTACATTACCAGCTGGATTGCCAAAGCATTTATGGGCTCTGAGTTTGGTGATATTTTTGCAGTATGCATTGATCAAACATTAAGCCATGGTGGAAGAACCTTGTTTATTCTGGAGGAAGAAAAGGGATGGGAAGCAAATATTTTTAAATATAATTTCATTTATAGACATCATATAAGCTAATTCAAATTGGAATGTTTATGCACTTAACACAGTCTTTATTATTAAATCCACAGCAGATTCTAAAGTAAAATTCATTTTGCAAATGAATGAAAATTAGTTTAATATTTCTATTGCTGATAAATTATTTTCAATTAAAATGCTGATGTACAAGATAATGAAAAAGCTACAGTGGATGCAGTTGAGAGTCAAGAAAAATCTTGATATCATAGTGTTATTGCAAACCTATTTGTTCAAAATAAAATAGCCCTTTTATTGGTAAGAGATATTGTTCTAACTCAGTGACAGACAGACTCTCTTGGGTACTAGCTCCTGAAAAAACAGCTACCAGAATTCATTCAAGTCATATATGAACGATCACCTGAGAAATCTTTCAGAATGTGAATAAAAGATGAGGATTTGCCAGGTTCACTGAGTTGTGTTATATTATATTTACAGGAAAACAAACCGTATACACATCACAAAAACCATCAATGAACGCTTTATGCACATGAAAACAACCAGTCACGACATCCCACTCTAGCAGGGCCAGACCCCATCTCTGAGTTAAGGCAGCACCATGGAACCCCAAATAAAGATTAATCCCAAAAGGTTCTTAAGCACTTCAAAACACATTAAAGACCTGAATAGTGGTGAAGAGAATTAAAGGATTGAATACTGTTGTACAAGAACATATATAGGTATATATATACTTACACACACACAAAATTATAGACATATACATATATATATACCTGAAATGGTGGCATATCACAGCAAGGTAAATTTAAGATGTTCTGCTTATATGCAAATTTGAAGAAATAAAAGAGACAGTTCCTCTAGCTTAAGAAATTGCTTCTCAGTTCACTCTCAGGTACCTAGTTGCATAAGATGCCTTCTGCATTTAGATCTAATAAAATGTAGCTTACAGGTCCTGTTCAGCTCTGATACACATTTGCATTCCCAATATACCTAAAGAAACCATCCGTTATTATACTAGAATGAGATACAGAATTCCACTGGAAATTATATTTCCCTGGGGGGCGAGGGGGAACCAAAAACCAAAACAGCACTATTTGAAAGACAGAGAAGGATTTTTTTATTCTCATAGAAAATGACATTAAAAGGGACAATTCAAAGGAACCTGGGGGTAGACAAAAGGGTGAGCTATATAGACAAAACACAGACACAAGTTTAAAAAAAAAAAAAAACAGCTATACAATTGTTTTCAGTGTGTTTCCAAATGGGCAAAGTACCTTTCAAATAACAATCACCTGCTCTTCTCACCACTGCATTGAGGTGCCCTAGGATGCCCTTACAAGCGGCTGCTGAAACGCGTGGTGTCGTTCCCATAGCCTCACCCAGCCCATTTTGTTTCAAGTGCACAAGTCCTGGCCGAAGGAAAGTTGAAGGCAAAGAAATACAAACATGGGTTCTGCCCCGCCCCAGCTCAAACCCATCCTCCGTGTAACGGTTTTCTCTACAAATAAGGCATAGCGGTTCAAGTACTACATAGAAAAGTAATTAAACAATGGGAAAGAAAACCACCCGTGAAGACTTTCCAGAAAAGTACTTTATTAGGGAGGATAAAAAGCACTGTTCAGACAGTCCGAATAGGCATGGCCTTCCACGCTGTCGGGCTCCTCCGGCTCAAAGTCATCCGGGTCCGGGGGCAACTGGTCGGTATCTTCGTCGGAAGTGGAGGGGCGCGTGAGGATTATCCGAGGTATCTTCAGCAAGATGTGAAAGATTGCAGAGAAAAAGAGTCAGGTGAAGAGCAGAGAAGTGTTTAAAGGGGATATTTTAAAGGTACAGGGGAAGCCAGTGATAAGAAAAGTATATGAAGGATGTAACAGTGCAGGGTTTCCTGACAGGTGAATTGTTCTATGCCAGAAGTTGCATGGATAATTAAAGCAAAATTGAGACGAATCGCCTTTTTCTTTCATTAGCTAATTAAAAATACACGGGGGGGGGCGAAATCTTTAAAGAAAAAAGACGAGTAAATATGAAAAATACACATCTACTTTTATTTAACTTCAATACTCATTAAAATCCTGCACCTGAAAGCAATAAAGATTAATTAAGGACCATAAAGCATATCAATTATTGAGCTTTGAAAAATTACATCTTTTGCCTTTTTTACTGAAAAAAATTATTTAAGGGAAACACTAAGACAAAATACCAATGTGTAAATTCGTTAGTTGATAAATATGCATATATGGATTTGATTCATATCAAATTTTTTGGCCAAGAACTTTGTGTTCTTTGAGAACTTTATTATAATGTTTAAAATTAATTTTAATGCTGCAACCAAGAAAAGAGAAGAATGTCAGGTTCTTTATGAATAGCCAAGTAATGTATCACTAATGGTTTGTACCAATGAATGGATTATTACAAATTTAACTCTGATGAACAAAGTCATCCTACTTTTTACTAATTTTCTCCAAAAGCTTAATGTCATGAGGATGGATGTAACAGTAAGACAATATATCTGACAAGCAGGTAATATAATAATGTATAATAAATAGAATTTCCATCTTACCCGTAGTCTAAAAATTTTCAAGAAAGGTAGTATTTATAGAATCATAGAATTGTTTTGGTTGGAAATGACCTTTAAGATCAGCAAGTCCAACCATTAAAATAACACTGCCAAGTCCACCACTAAACCATGTCCCTAAGCACCACATCTGCACATCTTTTAAATACCTTCAGGGATGGTGACTCAAGCACTTCCCTGGGCAGCCTGTTCCAATGCCCGACAACCCCTTCAGGGAAGAAATTTTTCCTAATACCCAATCTAAACTGCTCCTGGCGCAACGCAATTTCTTATCATTCAGCTGCTTTGTTGCATTCCTTTACACTTTATAAAAACATTTAATGTTGACACCACACAATTCAAGTGTTTACATATTATTTCCTTGATGAACATTGTTTCATTTAGGAAATGACACAAGCACATAGATGCGTCGTGGTTGTTCAGCTCACCAGCCAGTAGGTTTTCTGCATTGAAATGAAATGGATTATTCTCCAGGTATAAATTTAGTTATTTTCCCAGGTGTACCAAATACACATTATATCTCCTTTTTTTTTTTTTTTTCCTTTTGCTTAGAGTAAGGAGGACACATTTCTGGAAGCTTTAAATAAGCTATATAGATCCTAAATACTGGCCAAGCTAACAACTCCTAGGAAAATTCGCTTCTGCCATGCACACCTGACAGCAGTTATAAGCTTTCCATGCACTGGATGTTTCTCCTGGCTCTGTTCATTGCTTAAAGATGTTTCTCTTAACAACAGCCAGATGCTTTATGCTACAGCAAATGCACATCCTATACGTACAGGTGGTGTACTGGGTCATATAATGAAATGCCGTCACCTCAAAAACTACTGCGGAGGTCTAAGCGCTATCTGAAGTTACCTGCAGAAGTACCAGGACTAGGCTTCGCATTTCATTGAGCTGTCTGTTCAAAGCTCAGGGAAGACCCTTCTTTCTGAACTGTGTCCCTCAAAAATAGACACATGCACATTTCCTCAAGATCAGGCATGCATTGGATTAGCAAGTATGAAGGGTCACCAGTACTACTTCTTCCTTTTGAAGAACAGCCCTTAGCCATTGTGAATGGCCGTTACTGAAATACTCTTTATCAGCAAGGGTTCTACTCCCCAGGAATCCCACTTGCAAGGAATCAGATCTAATCTTCTGAAAAAGCTTCTCTTCCAGCATTTCTTGGCTTCTGGAGCCTGATTCTTGCATACTGTCTCTCAAATATTATGACGGGACTAGGTCTTAAAATCACAACACGAATTTCATTAATGAAATGGAACATAGAAAAAAAAATCTAGCTGTTGGGAAGGCATAATCCTAAAAATCTAACTAATAACATGAAGTTCTTATGGAATATTCCACCACCACCCCCAAATATACACACTCAGAGTTTCGATTTGGCACAAAGGTTCTTTGGAGACTGGGTGCTTTTTCACACACTCCAAAATACTTATTTTAGAGATCATTATTCATTTTAATTATCACAAAAAATACAGGGGTTTTTTTCCTTTTTTAAATTAATTATCTACATCTGAAATAAACATAAATTTGAGATTGTAACAATACTGCTAGTGGAATGAATCCCACAGGATGCTCAGTTCTGGCATGAATACTCTTTCGCATTTCTCCTTATGTTCAATACAGCAAGCTGTAATTAGGCTTTCACAACTTTCCCAAAAACTCATTTCCTTGATGACACACTCTCTCTTACACCCACGGTCTGAAAGCCTGCACACCTCTAGCGTCTCAGCCTCTGGAGGACATCTCCTCCCCACCAGCAGAATGACTTTGCTACCAATGCCACCAGTAAGATGACCACCAGCCCACCAGCTCACGCTTGTCCAACATTTCTACGGTAACTCTATCAACTGCTTCCATGAAAGACATGGTGTTAGGGGAAGTCTTTCACCTAATCCTTTACGCTGCTGCAAATAAAGAGGAACCAGCACCAAAGGACCGAGCAGCTTTCTACAGCGGAGGCTGGACAGCATCTCAGCCCACTCTCCCTCTGAAACCCCATTTGAACCCATAGCGCTGCTGTCCCCAAACCCACCTCTGCTCTTTCCTCTGTGGCCAATCATCCTCCTCTGAGCCCACCTCCCCGATGGGATACGTGGATAAGCCCTGATTTCCTCACAGCCAAATCACAGGTACCAGTGACAAAACAACTCTCGGTTGTGGATTGTGCTACCTACACAATTGCAAATTAAGACCAAACCCAATTAAGTAATAGAGTATACATTTGTACAAGGTCTAATTCAGTGAAAAGAGGTTCAGGCCTCTAATTTCCTAGCATCAGAAGTTATCAATTATACTCCTGTAAAAAAACAAAATCAACACAATATATATGTAAGAAACACACATCACAGTTCTAACCACATTGGCCTTTCCACCTTCAGCTAACTATCCCCCAGGAACCCAGCACGCTCCATCACTGCCTTCACATTCACCCCAGCTCCAGGAAAATCACAGTCTAAGCTTTATCAGCTTCCTTTCCTCTTCCAGTTTTGTTTTTTTAAAAAACAAACCAAAGTAACAAAGCTCAACAATCTTAAACTTGCATTATCTTTCATTCCATCCTTTTCTCAAACCCAGTATTTCCCAGAATCCCAGGGGGATTTTATCCTTGCTTTTAGATATCCATGTTTATATTTATTGACTGCAAGCTTCACCCTATTAAGTAGAATCTTTGCTCTTGGAGCTTTTCTTTAATATTCATATTTGAATGTACATTTCCTGCTGCATCATGACTGAGGGAAGACAGGAGAACGTACTTCATGTGCAAAAACAAGTCATAGCAAAAAGGAAGCAAACTACTTCCACTGCCCATTACAGGCAGGGTAAGACAGAGACATTTAACATGGAAACAAGGAAAAGCTTTCCAGCACAGGCAGCTGAGCTTGAGTTGCTTGCCTAAGGCAGGTGGGGAGGCATGGAATTTCCATCTTCTACCAGTAACTCTTCAGAAGTTGATCCTGGTGTAGGATGACTGATTATCCAAGATCCTGTATTCTTCCATTGTTTTATTTCATTAGTTTTTACTGAATAGCGTCTGAACTTGTTTAAAATATTTCTGTTGAAATCACAAAGTCCTCCTACTCATTTTCCATCATCACAAACTCATTATTAAAATAACACCTGAAGTACCATTCAATCCTAAACCATCAAATTATATATTTTTTTCAGAAAAACGTACGATTAATCATTTGAAACCAGTTATTATTTTCCTTTTTTTTCCCCTGAAACTATGTTTTCAGTGCCTAAAAAGTAAACTTCACAAAGGACAAGTCCTGTACCAAAACCAGTGTGTTCACTATGGGAATTTCTTTCATTACCTTGTTTGTGTCTTTCTTATACTTTTTCAACATAAACACTAAGAATTCAGACACTAAAAAGATTCAGTAGAAGATTCCCTTTTTGTTTAACTCAGGTATAGCTAAAAATCAAATTATTCAGACACTCTCATACGATGGAAGTACCACCCTCCATGGGAAGTTGGAGTCTTTCAACTGAAGCAGACACACAGGATGTCTGTGCACTCCTACTCCACTGCAAGCAGGAAAACAAACCCATCTAAATAACCTGGGGCAATCCAGCTGCAGTGTTGGCTGCAAAAATTCTTTCATACTGAAACAGGATAGGAGCAAACCCACAGCTAATTCTGAGGTTTCAGTTGAAAGCTTCTTCTTAAAGCATGATAAATGAGATGTCCTGCCAACAGGTTAACATCCAGTGATTTTTAACTTCCAGTCGTGTACATATGCTTTCCTTTTCCACTTCTAACAAAAATATTTGTCCAGAAGTTTGTAGAACAGTCCATAAAGTCCATTATGTTTTCTTAGAACCTTTTAAAAATATAAACCAAATAGAACAAACCCATAATCTTTTTTTCTCTTTTATAAGCCTTCCCCCCGTCACAGCTCCATACTCCAATCTTGGCAGAAGAAAGCTCTCAAGGCAAGAGTCACGGCTAAAGACCAAGCTTCACATGAAAGGTGTAACCAGCAGCGACAGGGCAAAGCATGGCTGAGAGCAAGGCCAGCTGCTGGGGAGAGAGGCTGCGAATCAGAAGGTGACACGACACATGAAAAACCCAAGATTGAAAGAATAGGGACAGAGGAAAAGAATTTGAATTGACCTTTTGGAAGAAAAACAGATATATTTTTAACCCTAGTTCAAACAATTCATTTTCTAAAGAAAATATTCTCTAGCTAGAAAATACCTCCAACAGGGAAGCCTGCCTAGCTCAACTCCATGTATCTAAATAGTACGTATTTGAAATTTGACCTAACAGCTGACCTTCACTGATGCCAGTACTAAGGCTGATTCCCTTCAGGTGGTGGAAACAGGGGAAAATGAAATAATCTACCCAGATAACAACATTTGCACAGTGTTGCGTAAAGCTCATGAATAATGTTATTATTTCATACTCTAATTTTACCTTTTTTTTTCCACCACTGGTGATGGCAGCAGTATTTTAAACTTGAACAACAGGAAATTCAGATTTCTTGCTAAACAATGAAAACATGCCTTTCTAGATGCAAAAGGTTGCATTTCATAATGACTGTATTCATAGAAGAAACTGCCTAAATCAAATTTAAAGGAGGGCATTTAGTTATGCCTAATAAATGTCACACAGCTGGATTTTTAAATAACAGTTTTAAAAAGAAGATGCCAAAATAAATACACCCAACATCAACAGTAGAGAAGGGGCTGATCAACTGCTGCACGGTTCAGACCAAACTGGCATCTGGTGGCTTTTTTAATTAAAGCGATGAGATGTTTCACTCCCAAAGGCAGAGACAACAGAAAAAAGCAAACTTCTCCCCAAAAGAAAACATAGGGGAAATACAAGTTAAAGAAGGAGAAAGAGATCTAATTCTTTTCTTTGTGAATTTATTACCCACAAGCAATCTCACTGCCAGGCGGAAGCAGGCAAGGCAGCCAGGATCTGGTGGAGAAGGCAGCTGTGGCAAGGGGGACACGATAAAAAACACCTAATGCACAGCCGCATGTCTGAAACCGTATGAATTTGCAAACCTCGTCTAGGCATTCAACACAGCTTCCATTTCATAGCATGTTATCAGGAGCGTTTTAACCCACACGTGTTTTATGGTGCGCCCTTAACACTCCTGGTCCTGGAAATCCCTGGCTGCGTCCCTTATCCCGGTGTGTTACAGTGCTATTTCACTGCTGTTGTGGCCAAATTCCAGAAATTGTGAAGTCAAATGGCAAGTGAGGTGTAAACCTCTCCCGCACTCTGGGGAAGAGAATACTCTGGTCAGGCATGGAGGAAGTGCCTCGTCACGCAGGGCAGCAGAAGACCCCCACACAAGGAAATAGGGGTTGGCCCATCCTGCTATGCTCAGGGAGCAGCCGGCTCAACCCCTCAGCCCACCCCTCTTCCCAGGCCTTTCCTGGTGATTTGCTCTGAAATCTAATTCAGCTCAGTGTGATTTCCTGGAGGTTCAATTCACCAGACAAGTGCCACTCCAGGTGGTTTCCTCTAAAATTTCCACTGTAGGAATTTTCTAGAGATTGGTATGTTTTAGAGGCCAAGTTTAAAACTGGGGTTTTTTTCCACTTCTTATTGGGGTAGCAAAAGAATGCCTTGAAGGTTTTATGTTTCTCCCAGTGTGTAGTATATATAACATTTGGGCATGTCACATTTAGAGTGAAGCTCCTTCTTGTTCTTCCCATCCAGCAGTTCAGTGCTTCCCAAGGGCAACGCATAAGGCAAGGAAGGTGGAGATCAGTCAAACTCACCATTGCATTTCATAGCAGACAAAAAATGAAAGATCAATGTCCAGCCTGTCATATCTGCAATGCCGTCGGACACAAAAGGCTTTTATATGACTCAAAATGCTTATGAAATAGTCCTTGCTCCATTTCTTTCATCTTCTCAGGTACCACTGAATAGTGGCTTTCCTGACACTGTAACCCGATGCACAGATTTCCGTTTAAGTGCTTTTTGTGTAATCACTTATGGCCTGATGCTACAAAAACGTTGAAGAAAATGCATTGCTTTGACCACACTGGGAGACTTAAAAGGTACTGCCCGCGTAAACAGTGCTACCCACAGCCCAAGGTACCAACCCCTTGATTCTGAAGAAAGCTCATCACCCCTGTGAAAGGCAGCGGTCGTACCTGATCGCCTGCAGGAATTCAGTACAGCCTCCTCCCCCGCTGAATTACCACAGAGTCCAGGAGGATGTCTTTCACAAGGGGAGGTGTTGCTGATCCTTTGTCTGGTTTTTCAGATATTTACCTTCTTTTATTCTCAGTCTTTGAGACTAGGTCCTACAGCACAGTCCCAGGTGCCTTGCTTGAGTCCACTTGTCTCTTGTACATAGTTTTGCTCATATTGTCTGCAGTGCTTACATTCTATAAGTCTGCAGTGTTTATATTGTATACCATATGATGGGTTTACTTTGTAGGTACTTTTTTCTTTAACTTTGAGGTATTTGAATTTGGTATCTTGAATCAATGACTTTTCTTTTTTAAAGGTTTTTCCTATTTAGCATTGTTAGTTACAAACTCTGCAAAACCTGAGGGTTTGAAGTGTACCAACGCTGACCAAGTCCTGTGAGAAAACTACTTAAAAGGAAGAGAGAAAAAAGAAAGATACACTCTGCAAACAGAGGCATTTGTTTGGAAAAGGAACTTGATCTCAAATTCACAAAATAAATTCCCTAACCAGAACACTATAGTGGTAAACACAGTGTCTATACCACACACCTTTTATCTTTCATCCTAACTCAGAAATACTCGGTTACTTAGATAAAAGTGCAATCAAACCAGCAGATGAAATGGAGAAGGAGACCACAGGGCAGACGGGTGCTTACGCTCCACTGAAGCTCACACGATCACTACAGGACTAGCTCAGCCAACAAGGCTGAGCATGGGCTTCATTGCAAGCGTGTATAAACCTGCACAAAGTACAGCAGTGAGGAATCAGACTCCTGACTTCTAAAACTAACTTACCTTGTCAGAATAAAAAAATGATAACATAAAAATCAACAACCTTAGCTGACAAGTTTAGGAGCCATGAAAATGTTTGGGAGAGGAGATAAAGCAGTTCTTCATCAGAAACTTGAAGACTGAAATATTAAGTCATACAGTGTTACGGGAGCAGGTCAATGGAACACTGTGAGCAAGGTCGTTGTTGTTTGAAACAGTTTCGGAAGAAATCTGTCTTTGATGATGATAGGGACATTCCAAATCCCACTTTAGTTGTCTTCTTTTATAATGCTTCTCTGACCTGAGTATTCTGCTGCATTTGCTTTTAAAACTGAAAAATAAGTAAGACACTGACTAAAGAAACAAGAAAAAGTTTTATTCTGTCTAAGTTTTATGCTTACAATTTTCTGATATGGCTCAAACTAACCTACTTAGATGAATAAAGAAAGGATTTGATACTTAAAGATTTCTGAAGATATTTAACTGGTATAAGTTCATCAAGACTTTTTTTCCTGCAAAGTCCATATCAGATGCAAATGAAGAAGACATCTGCTGTGATTCTCATCCCTGTAAGGTTTCTCATGACCTGCATCTAAACAACGTGGGAGAACGGCAGAAAACCAGCAACCTATGTATTGTGAAAGCATGGTATATCCTTAAGTCACTTTCTGCAGGCACAGGAGCATTTCCCTTTGATACACATTACAGGTTCTAGTACGCCAAAGTTTCCTGTTTTCTCGCCATATTTAGGAACACTTGGCATCTGCATTTTTAACAGAGCAACCAAAACATTTGACTTTTTTTAGCTTGAAGAAGTTCTTAAGATTTTTCCATAATTGTAAGTTTCTTTTACACAATCACTTTTAATTGATAACTCTTACTTCAAACTTTCTTGAAAAACCTCAATCTAATTGACACTTGCACACCCAGTGAACTGCATGAAAAATTGAGGCAATTCCCCAGGAAAAGGCATACAATTAAATAAAATAATATGGTAAGAATTAAAGTGAAATACTAGATTAAAATATTAAGAGATTTGATATTAACTACAAAGTGTCTAATATCCTTATGCTGTTGGTAGCCCCAAAAATGGATCAAAGAAGATGACATGATGATGCACATCATTAAGCGATAGGAGGCAATGAAACCTGTCAACACCCTCCATTCAGCCAGACAAAATCCACTGGGAATTTCAGTCAGAGCTTGAATGAAAATATTTTTGATGGAGAAAGATTGTGCAGAGTTGGTTCTACATCTGAGAGGACGAGTAGGAAATAAGGAGCAGAAGGAAGAAGACAGAAAAATAGAGAAATGGAAATAAAACCTCCAGAATCCACATTAAAATTCCTTCTGTCAAAGTCAGCATGGGGCAATATTGGCAATACTTACATCCATGTTGGTTTTTTTTTTTTTTCCCCTGGAAAAACATACCAGTTGTGGTTCTCATTTGTTATATTTACATAGATACCCTTAATTTACAATTACCATTTTAAAATCCACAGACTCTGTTTAAAGTTCAATTAAAATATTTTCATTTTTATATATACATATTAAACAAAGTAAAATAAACAGATTCCATAGTTTTTAGGTGTGATTAGCATAACTGAGAAGTCTATAAAATACGGTATGTAAAAATGTATCTAATTCTAATTAAAGTTCTGCGGCCTGTATATTTCAATAAAATAATTGTAATGAAAACCAAGGGCAATTATTTGTCCAATTAATTAATGGTTATTCACACTGTCACAAAATCTTAAAGATGGCACAAAGGGTTTGAAATTTAGTTTGTCTGGATGAGTTTACAATTCAGTTGAGCCTTTCAGAAGTTAGAGCAACCAGGCCCATGGAAAACAGAGAGAAAACCTGAATTTGGCAGCAGCAGCATTGCCCTTTGTTGTGTCAGAGCACCAAGCTTGGAGATGGGATGGGCGATGGCAAGAGATGGCTAGACGACTATGGCTAGCAAGTAATAGACAAATATTATCACAGATAGCTTATGCAAAGAGGATGATTATTAAAATTGAATACAAATAAAAATAGGTGAAGACAAGAGTCTCTGATGGAGGGCAAAAAGCAATGATGGAAGAGAGAGAGCAAGAAGATGTGCACTATCCAGCACATAACTCAGCTTTTGCAGGAAGAATAATAGGTGCCTTTGGCTTCTTTGCCACCAAGCTTCCCTTCTTCCCTCCCTTGATGTAGATGCACCCATCTTTCACAGATTCATGGAGTGGCAGGGGTTTGAAGGGACCTCTAGAGATCATCTAGTCCAACCCCCCTGCCAGAGCAGGATCACCTAGAGTAGATCACACAGGAACAACTCCAGGTGGCTTTTGAAAGTCTCCAGGGAATGAGACTCCACCTCCTCCCTGGGCAGCCTGTTCCAGGGCTCTGTCACCCTCACTGTGAAGAAGCATTTCCTCATGTTCAGGTTGAACCTTCTGTCTTACAGTTTATGGCCACTCCTCCTAGTCCTGTCACTGGACACCA
>NW_010245587.1:33894-36697 GCF_000690775.1 Eurypyga helias | reverse complement strand
CAGCGGCCTCGGTGGGGCTGTTCCTCGCCAGTGTCTGTGTCCTTTCGCTGCGCCTTCGCGTCCCGCCGGGGGCGCGGGAGGTTAGGGCAGGGGTGTCGGTAGCCTGCCCGGTGAGGGAACGCACGCCCCGCTGCCGGGCCTGGCTTGTCCGCGCTGCACCCTCGCCAGCAGTGCAGGCCCGAGGTGCAGTGCGAAGCCCTGTGCTAGGCCTGGGGCGTGATACCCCGCCTCTGCGGCCCTTGGGTAAGGGCACCTATACCTGTCGCCGTCCCCTGCAGTGACGTGGGTGGCCGTAGGGCCTTGGTCGAAGGCGTGAAGCGGATTTGCCATGGGGGAGGAGGTGCGCGGTTGGAAGTACGAGGTTGTGTGTCTGTCTGGTGGATGCAGTGTTGCGCTGGCAAACAGGTACAATTCTGAAAGGAGCGGTGGTACCGGGCGTGCCACGTGGCAAGGCTGCTGATAAGAGATGGGAACTGCGACGGCACCATGCTCTGGGTACCGGCTGTACGAGATCAGGACTGATGCTGCCAAAGTCATCCTGGATAAAGTGGCAGAGGGCAGAGTCTTGTACAAATAGTCTCTGTTCACTGATGAACCCACAACATCAGAAGGATATAGACCAGTTGGAGCGAGTCCGGAGGAGGCCACAAAGATGCTCAGAGGGCTGGAGCACCTCTGCTATGGGGACAGGCTGAGAGAGTTGGGCTTGTTCAGCCTGGAGAAGAGAAGGCTCCGGGGAGACCTTACAGCACCTTCCAGTACCTGAAGGGGCTACCAGGAAGCTGGGGGGGGCTTTTTACAAGGGCCTGTAGTGACAGGACAAGGGATAACGGGTTTAAATTGAAAGTGGGGAGGTTTAGATTGGATATCAGGAAGAAATTCTTCATGGAAAGGGTGGTGAGTGCCTGGAACAGGTTGCCCAGAGAAGCTGTGGATACCCCATCCCTGGAAGTGTTCAAGGCCAGGCTGGATGAGGCTTTGAGCAACCTGGGCTAGTGGAAGGTGTCCCTGCCCATGGCAGGGGGGTTGGAACTAGATGGTCTTTAAGGTCCCTTCCAACCCAAACCAGTCTGTGATTCTATGAACTGGCTTAGCGTTTTAGAGTAAAAAGCTGTGTGCACCCATTGTCTGTTCCTTAATCTTTCATTTCCTGACGTGATCAACACGTTACGTTGGCTTTGAAGTACTTGAACACATGGTTGTATTTCAGTTGTCACAACAGTGCAATGCATTTGGATAGTGTAATAGATCCAGAGGCTCCAAGGGACTGACAAACGCACAGCCCAACTAAAAATAGTAACATACGGTTCTAACACAACCATAACATACATTGGTCTTTATTGTCAGAACACCCCAAAGACACCTCAGTTCTGGATACTGGGTTTTTTGTGGAACTATGACCCCTCCATCAACTAGGTTTTCTCAAGGGAGAAATGGAAAGTTAGAAACATCGGGTGGAAGCCTTCCCCAGCCACAGTGATCGTTTCCAGAAGATGTGTGAGGAATCAAGTTAAAGGCCTCTAATTACTAATCTTTCAAACTTGCATAATCTTTTGACCACTGCATTGAGAAAGAACATTTGTGAACCAGTGACTTAGGAGCATGAGTCTCTGTTCACCGCTCTCAGAACCACCTAAACCACAGTAAATATAAAGCCCAATCAATGCTGTGAGCAGAGGCCCACGTGTTGACTTCTGTGGGGGATAGAGATGTACATCAAAGAGCATAATCAAACCTAAGTTAAGAACTCAGAATGACAAACAGCAGTTACGGCTGCTTCTTTATTGCGGTGGACCCTGCATGATCTTGATTTTACCTTCTTAACTAGGCTTCTGCCGTACACAAGTTACTGTTCTGGAAAAAGAAGTCAGCTATTTTCTGTTTCTCATATTTCAAATCCAGTGTTGCACAACCGAGCAGCCAGACTTTCTCACTCTAATTCATGCTGTGGAGCATCCTACCCGTAAACTGAATGGGAACTCTAATGAAACTAAGATGGAAGGATGGCAAAATCTGCCTCGGAGTAAAAATGGAAATGCCAACTGTGCTATTAAAAAAAAAAAAAAGGCCATGATATAAAGGAGAGAACAACTGGGAGTCCTACTGTTATTTTATGTATGAATCTTAAACCTTACAGCACTAAAATATGGGCAGTTTTTAATTGTTCTATATACAGAATGTCTTTTTCAAAAGATATTATTAGATGTGTAGAAAACAAATAGCTCGCAGTACATATCCTCCCTTTCATCTTTGTCCAGAACTCCCACTGTTTTCTGGGCAGGAAAAAACAATACAATATGGTTCAATGTCTGTAAATGATAAAGCAAAAAGCTTTCTGTTGATTTATTTCTGAATTAATCTGGGTTATATTATTTCATACATGTTTGAGGCACTTCAAGTTGCTTGGTTTATGCATGGAGTGCATATACATTTTAATGTGGATATTGCAGTATTGTTTATCAAACTTTTTTTTAAAAAAAACAATTCCTATACTAATGTGTTGGGTTTGTGTGGTGGGGTGTTTGTAGCTGGGAAGGGGCTGCAGGGGTGGCTCCTGTCAGAAGCTGCTAGAAGCTTCCCGGGCTCCAAGTCAGAGGCCAAGGCTCAGCCCATTAGTGACCGTGACAATTAGCGCCTCTGTGATTAGCATGTTTAAGAGGGGAAAACAAAGAGAACCTGCAGCAGAGAGAGGAGTCGAATGTGAGAGAAACAACCAGGCAGACCCCCAGGTCAGTGCAGGAAGGTGGGGAGGAGGTGGCCAGAGCAGAGGTTCCCCTGCAGCCCGTGGTGAGAGGGCAGGCTG
>NW_010245587.1:0-33570 GCF_000690775.1 Eurypyga helias | reverse complement strand
GGAGTCCTCCCCTGAGGAGGAAGGAGCAGCAGAGACAGCGTGTGATGGACTGACCACAACCCCCATTCCTCGTTCCCCAGCGCTGCTGGGTGGGAGGAGGTAGAGAAATGGGGAGCAAAGCTGAGCCTGGGAAGGAGGGAGGGGTGGGGGGAAGGTGTTTTCAAGATCTGGCTTTCTCGTTATCCTACTCCAATTTGATTGATAACATATTCAATTCATATTTGTTCCCAAGTCGAGTCTGCTTTGCCTGTGACCATAAAATGGGTGAGAGATCCCTGCTTGTGCTTGTTTGAGCCACGAGCCTTTCCTTATCTCTTCTCCTCCCCACCCCACTGCGGAGAGGAGTGAGCAAGCAGCCATGTGGTGCTGAGTTGCTGGCTGGGCCTAAATGACAGCAACTAAAAAAAAAGCATTCTTATAATAAATGGTGATGAGGCATAGAATATAGTTCTTATGGAAATGAACTTGTGTTGTTAAACAGAAATTGCACAAATACTTAGACACTGAAGTTCAACAGCTGACTCGTCAGATGAAGAAATGCCCTGTTCTACCAGAGAACACATCAGAAAGACTTTGAAACAGGGAGCCATACTCTGAATCCTGCAGCCATTGTCAGCTCTGTTAGCATGATTGCTGAAACAGAGTAAATTTAACACTTCTTCACTGTGAGGGTGACAGAGCCCTGGAACAGGCTGCCCAGAGAGGGGGTGGAGTCTCTTTCTCTGGAGACTTTCAAAAGCCGCCTGGACTTGTTCCTGTGTGATCTACTCTAAGTGATCCTGCTCTGGCAGGGGGTTGGACTAGATGATCTCTAGAGGTCCCTTCCAACCCCTTCCCCCCTGTGAATCTGTGAACCAAAAGAGGTATGATCAGTCTACCTTCAGTCTTGCCTACCTTCAGCGGACAGGTGTGTACTTAAAGACTGCGGCATTTACTCAACTGTGGTAAAGTATTCCTCCCAAGCACATCTGTGCCAGCATCCAGCTGTCACGGAAGTTACCTTCGTGGATACCTTATACTCCTTTTCTGGGCAAGGAATCAGAACAGCTAAAATACAGATATGTGGTTTCCCTCCTGCCACTTTTTCTGTGGAGGCAGAACCTGGGAGAGTGGCAGAGCAATTAGTTAGAAGCCATAACCTTGTCAGCTGCTGGTACTCACAGGAGGTTATCTGCCTGACAGGCTCCAAAAGCAATAATCAAAAATTAGAACAGCCTTGTCTCTCCTGCAAGGGATTACCTCTCCCGTGGCACACAGATCAAATCCAGGCAAGGCTGCACTTGAATAAATGAGAAATGGTCATGGGGTCCCTTTCTCAGGTTCTGCTGGGAGGACAGGAACTCAGAGTGGGAAATAGTCTCCTAAACTGACACTGAGATTTCTGTCGTGAATGTGCCCCAGCTTACTTTCGCTTTGCCTTTACCAAATGTACATGGTCAATTGGTTGAAAATAAACCAAGTAAAGAAAGAAAAGGGGAGAGAGAAGGCTTTTGGATCATTCAGTCAACTTTTCTGCTAGTACAGTCTTATTCCTGGTAGTTTGCTTATTGGTATTTTTCAAATTCTTTTTTAAATAACTAAAAGAATTCCCACCACTTCCTCTGAAAAAATTTGCACAAGCTCTGCTCTTCACTGCCAACAAGATTTTCTGATATTCGGTCTTTCCCCACCCTCTTTTCATTTACTCCTACTTCTTCCCATATGTTTGAATCCAAGTATTTCCTCCCCATCCTTAAGGTTTGCGTTACTTCAGCATTTGCTGGCCGGAGACATGCCTCCATCTACCTCTGCTTTAACAAAACTGGATGCGTTCAGCTCTTTTAACCTTTCTCTATAAAACAGCTCTTCCAGATAATTCTTGATGCTGTTCTTTAAGTTGCCTCATTTGCCGCGACATTATGATGGATTGCACAGAAACGCTGCACGTACCAGCACGGAGGCTGCTAGGGGGAAAAGTTGTCCTTTCAGAAATGTTTCACTAAGCTTCAGCTGCCAAAATGAATTCGCATCACTTCAGTGCTTTGCATCACTCGTCTGCATTTTCTGAGCACCTGAAAACTGGGTTTGCCACCCTGTGGATCCGCGGTGTGTGTCTTTTACTTGCTGATCCGTTTTGAGGCTCTGGAACTCAGCAGTGAGGACAAGTGGCTCAGAGCTCACCACCCCCAGCTTCATTGTCCATGCCAGCTTCAAATTATCGGAGGGCTTTGTTTCCAGCGTTTTATTTGTAGCACTGTGGAACTTGTGCATGAAGAAAACAGAGTAGATATGATGTATTGGGGTTTTAATATTTAAGATTGTCTACAAGCTTTATTTTCAGTGAACCCTTGTTACTTTTTACTTAATGACTTTGTTTTCTAGATAAACAGTGGTAAGTTTGCGTTTTTATTATTTGTTTTACTCCTATTTTCTGTTCACTTAATCACTCACATGATCATACACCTAAATTAAAATCAAAGATATGTCATATAAATTTTGTTGACCCACTGAGAAAAAATATCCTTCATTTGTTTAAGAAATTCACATTTTATGAACTAAATAAAATGATCCAGAAGTTCCTTTCTCAGAGACAGGGACAATCACCTTCTGATCGGGCCTGTCATTTATGATACGCACTTGCCTAATGAGAGCCTGCTTTCAGCTTTGCCATGGTAAAAACCATGACACTCTCTCTGATTTTGGTTTACTGTTTTCCTCTAATAAAAGACATTATGCAGAAGTTTGCTGGCAATAGTGCTAGCTGTAGTATCACTATTGTGAACTACGGTGTGAACTCTTGCTGCAGATAAATACCTGGAAAGTTACATGCAATACGCATTAGCCTCCTTTAGTTGATCACCACTTCACGTTTCCCTACTGCTATATCAGTGCCACGCAATTGCCACATCACAGTCACTTGCTCCTACTGTGATCTTGGCACCAGACAGACTTGGTTGGTCTGATCTGGGATGGCCTAATTAGTCGTGTGTGGCATATAGATTTGATACATAAAAGGTGAAGGCAACAGAGGTTGCTGGCTAGAAATGGGTGTTGTGCAGCTGTAGTATTGTGACACGAGCTCTCCGTGCTGGGTGACAGACCCCTGTTACTTGCCCGAATGCATCTGCGGTGTCCTCATGCCCTGCCCCACGCGGTGCTATGCACTGGGACAGAGCAAACCTGGGAGATAGAGCACAAAGGGCTCAATCCTGCTGCAAAGTTCCACGGAGCAGAAGACTGGAGCGCCAGGTTAGCTCTGTGCGTAAGGGTACTGTGAACTCGAGATCAGCCATGTGTGTTAGACGCCTTGCCAGCGTGCTCCAGACTTTCCAGACTCATTCCCCAAGGTTGCAGCAAGACAGCCTCCTTTTGCTGCCAGAACAGTAGTATTGCCTCCTCAGTGTTTGGCAACCTGGCACTATTTCTGGTGTAGTTATTAGGTATTTTGGCGTGACAGCAAGGCGTGGGATATTTATTCCCCACCCTGCTGCACACTGATTTAGCGACGCTGGAACTTTGTAGCATAGGACTCCGCTCAGTGACGGTCTGGTAGAACACCAAGACTGCTGACCTGGCACCGTAGTGTGGTACCCACAGAATTATCCTAGGTAGCTGTCAATTGTGTTGCAAATTCTGCATGTTCATTTTCTGCTGGAAGAGAAGGTGTCTAGGGCAAAACCACCCCCGACTACAGAAGCAATCCACTAATGCATCAGAAAGACAGAGAGAAAGGGAAGAAATAGAAAATGAATGGGCCCCAGCCAAGTGCTGACCAACCAAATACCCTGTTCAGCCCAAGGATACACAAACTACATTCTGAAGTTCCTAAAGCTTTTCTGAGTGTTGAAACTTCATTGTAAACCTGTTCTTTCAGTTAAGTGGGATTCTACAAAAATGGGGATGTGTGTGCCTTTTCTGATGAGCACATCCAACAATATTACGATGTGTGCCAGTGACAAAGGGTATCTGTGCCTGGGTGAAAAGATGTTAGTTAATACTCAGACTGGTGAAGTGCAAGTGGTCTTCATGGCAATTTGAAAATGATCAGCATGCTTGATCATTTATCCAGTTGTTTCCTTGCAGGTCCAGAAGCCCAGCCACAGACACCTCCATCTGAAATTCTTGTCCAGAGTTAATTCGGTCCCAGATTACCTGCCAATGCACGCGGAACCCAGATATCCCTATGGCATAGGAGGGAGTTTTTGTAAGGTGCAGTTGATTTCAATTCACAAGTTGAACAGAGCAAAGAGGACACATGCTGGGGCTGTGGATTTTGGTTGCTACCTGGGCCCTTGATCCTCAAAGAAGGAGACCAAAGTCAGAGACATCTGCACATGGAGATTGACTTGTGAGATGAGGCAGGATGAAATTCTGATTGTAGAATTTGATTAAATGCCTTAAAATTTGAAAGCAACTCCATCTGTTTCTTCTTGCTCCGTGTGCTTGTGGTGTGTCTTCTCCGTCTTTTTAAAAAACTTTTCTGGAGGAGCTTGGATAGTTTGATTATTAGCTTCTTTTCTTTGCCCTTCAGACAGCTCTAGATATTTTCTCCATCTTAACTGAGTCATATGCTACATGATATGAAGACTGAGTAGGTGGATGTCTGGATTTTCCTGTCCTTTCAGGTAGCCTATGTTATCATTAGTACTGGCATTCTGGGTGCAGGCTCTCGGGTGTGCACTTCTTCTTTTTAGGTCTTCTGCTGCCTCTTTCATTTCTGTTTCTGGGTTGTATTGTACAAATGATGGCTCTTCACTGTTTTCTGACTTCCCCTTTGCTGCTAGGGGTAAGCATCTCTTTCAGTTCTGCATGTTAAAATAGGAAAAAAAAAAAAAGATAGACCAAAAGCTCGGGTAGACTCTCATGGTACAGCTTTGTAGCTTTGGCAAGACCTTCCCTGGTATTTTATTGCTGTGGACTGATTGACATCACTTTAACAGACCTCCAAGTCCTTATTATCTCATCTTTCACACTGGGAAATAAAGGCTCCCAAGAAGCTATACAGAGATATTATTGGGTGAGGGTTAGCCCCAAGGTCTGTGGTCTGTACTAGTATTATAGTTCAAGGCTCTATTCCCCCAGCATCCACTTTTCTTTGTGACCTCTCCACGTTGTTTAGAATGAGCTGTGCTGTCCTTTTTGTGCTGTAGGCTAAGAGTGGGGTCTGCAGAGCAGAGGTAAGGGGCTCAGAAGTGTTGTCTCCTCACCCTTCAGAAGAGATACCAGATCTCTCAGGGCAGAAAAAAGGGATGTGGCACCAGCTGAGTGGGACAGGAGTAACACAGCTCCTGCAAGAGGCTTCAGTAACAGCATGGGGCTGAGCAGTCCCACAAATGGGATATAGCCAGTGGTTCAGGAATTGGCTGCAGTTCCCCATGCTGGCTCATCCTAACTGGGCTAGCATGTCTTACTGTCCTGCAAAATTGTATCTGCTGTCTATCAAATCCCAGTCCGCATAAGCAGAGCATGAGACATCCCAGTGTTCTGTTACACACCAGGGTACAAAAAGATTCAGAAGATGAAGCGCTGCCTTGGATGAGGAGCTGCAGTAGTTTGGAGGGCCAAGGAAGCCTGAACTGAGGCTCCTGAGTAAGTAGTCAGTTTTCTTGAAGAAGTTAGTTTTTAATAAGAACCAGCTGCTCTTCTTCCAGATGCTGCTCTGGAAGATCTCATTAACAATGCAAGAGCTGTCAGCCTTGCCTGTCCAAACTGAGGTATAAACTCCTGGGCATGCATCAGGACGGAGGTGGAATTTCATCCAACAGGAAGAACAGAGGGGGGAAGAATTGAGAGCCATGAGAAGACAGAGCATTTTGGCACTGATGTGCTCCCTGGAATATTAAAGGGCCTTACACATAACTTAGGGGTTGTGTCCACATAGATGGGTGTGGAGAGTTGCTCGCCTGCTCTGATGCTTTGAGCGTACCAGGATGCAGGCCAGCTCTGATATGAAAACTGAAACCGCAGCGGTGTGACACTGTGTTCGCGTTTACCATAACCGCTCTCTCTGCAGGACTTATCAGCACAGATCTGAGCTTTTGTTTAATGCAGCTACCTAGTACCCAGAGCAGTCTGGCTGACATCCAGCTCGCTCAGACCGTGAGCAACTGCGCGGACCACTCTGCACAGGCACTTTTGGGTAGTCAGCGCTCTCAATGGTTTCCCCAGCAGCCGTAGAGGGGTACATGAGCCAATTGGCAGTCATTGCACAGTGGAAGCAAACTTCTCTTGTGACAACAGCACTCAGTATATAATTTCATATTTCATAGTATATGATCCCTTTTGGATTGTTCAAGTAAAATGTAAAAATGACAATATATTAAACCAAAGTAAAAGAAATTAAAACCAGAGCAGCTTTAAACTGACATATTTAAACTTGCTTTGAAATGAAATTAAGCTTTTCAAAGACGAATGGGTTTCTTGTGGCTCCAAAACAAACAGTAAGCAACAAAATCCAGACTGACTTGTGCGAAAGTGATTTAGGTGACAAATGGGGAGAAGATGGTTGTAGAGGGCTGGGCTGAATAAGGTACACTTACAAGTTCTGGCAAAAAAAGTAGGAGGGGTTCCCACAGAAAATCTGTGGACTGACTATGACCCAACTTGATCCAGATGAGGAGGCTAGAAGACAAAACCTCTGATCTTGGTTTATGTGATAGAAAATTGGATAATAAATGGTCCTGTTAATGTCTTACTCGTAGCTTATACAGAATTTTCTCTTGTCAACATTTCCTCTGCTTCTCATTGTACTTTGACACAGTGCAGCTGCGTGAGCATCTCAAGTGAGATCAATAGCTCTTCCGGGGGGAGGCCTGACTCCTCGTAGGCCACCAAAGCTGTGGACGTGTCAGAAGAAAGGGACTGGAGGAAAAGCAGCCAAAGGGACTTCCTGGCTGGGGATTGTGCAGCCAGCCATCAGCCTGGTTTCATGGGAACACTAGTAACAGAAGCATCCCCAGAGAACCATTTGGGCAAACAACGACAGATGAGTCTGAGGAGTCCAGCTTCTCCCTTAAGCAACATCTGCTCATGTTAGGAGTACCCAGAAAGCCACACCACACTTACTTAAAATTGAAACAAATAAATCTGCAAGAAGAAAAAGAACAAACCAAGGTAACAAATTAGCTGCTAAAGCACATACTTGCTGTGATAACCTGCATTTTAACAATAAAGCTGAATGAAAATGTTGCACAGCAGCAATCATGCCAGATAGCGAGCAAAGACCATCCAATATCGTAATCGAGAGTCTGAGCCCAACAAAGACCAGTTATGTCCAGAACTTGCAAGTACTAAACTCTTGATCCTGCTTGAAACATGGTTACTTAGCATTCCTTTTGGTTTACCTCCATGCCCCTTCTAAAATATGGGAAAGGCAAAACACTTGAAAATATTAGTAAGTGAAGCTTTCTTAGATTCTTGTGCAGTTCATAACTCTTGTGATCCATTTAAAATTGGAACACTGAGTTGCACAATGGTTACACTGACAGAAAGGCAGGAAGAGGGAACACCAAGGCTTTGAACGATGTTGTTTCTGTAGAAGACCTATAGATTTTTAAGAGAAGAGATGAGAAACCGTATTTCTGAAATTATCATCCTTAATTAAAAAAAATAATGAGTGCTACAGTAACATTCTGTGAAATTCTCAAACTTATTACTACATTTGGTCTTTCCTAAATAAGTTGGTACCTTAGTGGCTACCTATATAGAAGTGCAAGTTTCTGGAGCACAAGTGAAAACTGAGTTATTTATGGTTTAACATTTCATGCTTCACATCTTTGAAACCAGTATAATTTTTAGCTCTTCAAAATAGAGAGGCATCAGTTTCGTTTTTGCAAATCTATGTATTTAAAAGGAGGGTGTTTGAACAGGGCTGGCAACTTCGTATTTCTAAATGTTAGCGTTCTGGTTTTCATCTAAATAAAGCAAGCAGGATTTGCAGTGGAAAATGAAGTTTGTAAGCTCAAAAGATACGGTTAGAAAAAATATGTGGGAAACCAAAAACGCCAATTAAAAATATCTGAGTTAAAATTGGACCATAGGACCTGCTGCAATATTACTGCTCACCGGTGCAGTTGCTGTGGAAAGCAGAGTACCGGGACCAGGTACACAAGCACAGGAATTAACTTCTGGCTACTCCAGCAGGGCAGAGCCCTGTGAATCACACAAGGAAGCACAGATCAAATCCTCTTACGTAAACATCATACGGGGCTGGCACTGGTCCTCCTAGGAGGAGTGCTGATGTGGCATTCCCCAAGTGCACATTTGCTTTGCGTAACCCTGGGCAGTCGTTCTGGGGTGCAGGAGGCTGAAGGGTAAGCCTTGGTATGGTCTGCCCAGGGTGAGCAACAGCAGATGGGTGGAAAAGAGACTGAACGTGGCTGTGGGCTCATGGGGCCACCTCATACACCTCTCACAGTTGCTGCTCTCCCCAGAGATAGGATATCCTCCCCCGAGGACACCAATGTCCCGCCCCCGGGTCCAAGCCCATGGAGATCCAGGTGGCCCGTCCAGATCCTGGGTCACAGGTCCCCCTGGATCTCCAGTTGCTGGTGTCCCCTCAGGTTTCCCAGCGCTTTTCTGCTTCAGTGCAGGGTGCTGAGGACCCATCTTCTGTTTCACACCAATGTTTAACTTGCTGAGTCAGGACTCCATGAACTGATTCAGACCCGGTTTCTGGTGACTAATGCCAGGCACTCCCTTCCTCCTAGGCAGCCGTAGCTCCGCAGAGCTCCCAAGCCCTGTTCAGCCAGGCAGCTGCAGGAGACCAGATGTGCTGCTTACCCCCTGTGAACAAGTGGTGACAGATAAGGCCATATTTCAGGTGGCTGTTTCTTATTTATGTAACAGTGCCAATTTTTAGTTTGAACTTAAAAAAATTTCTCTGTAGTTATAGGATCATAATGTGTAATCCCTGCACACACAGATCCTGTAGTTTACAATACTGATCTTCTCTCAGCGTGTTTGGGTGGGGTGCTGTGAAGCTCCTGTTGTTGCTTTTCTCGGTCAGCTGGAACCAGATCTGGAATAAAGAAAGTACCTTGGTGTCGTGGTTTAACTCCGGCTAGCTCCCTGCATCCAGGAACACAGCTTTCTAGCAGCCACAGTAAAGAGATTTAACCCTTTCCTGGCTGAACCAGCACACTTGGAAATACTTTTAACATGGCAGACTGTATGATAGGCATAGTTTTATCTGTGTAAGGCTGTCTTCTACCAGGTTGTTTTATCATTCACATGTAGAAGTCTCAGTCTTAAAGGAACACTGAGTAAAAGCTCTGTCCCAATGCATATTTGCCTCTCTTCACCCATCAAACATAAAAAGTGTAATATAATACAAACACAGCGATTTCCCGCTGAGACAACCGTATAGCATCATCATCAGACACTCTCTGTACTCCTGGTGCAGCTTTTCCCTATCGTGTTTAGCAAGAATTTGAAAGTATTAACAGTTTGAACATTGATATGATCTTTGTGGTTGTGGGAAGCCCACCTTGCAGGCTCCAGCGTGGGACTGCCTGCTCAAGTTGGGGGGATGCCCCGCATTATTCATTCTGGATTATCAGGGCGACAAAAATGCTTGTTCTGCTGACCAGGCCCATCCATTGTGTGCAATTTGTCTCTTGATGGCTTCAGTGCAGGAGCCAATGACATCCCCAGTGAGTTAAACCTTCTTAACTAATATTTTGAAAAACCTTCAGAGTTGTTTTGGCCTGGGACAGATCTTCCTCCTATGGGTTTTCTTGGATGCCTTTAGTTTTCATACCTTGAGTTAGGTAATTCATCATCCTCTGAAATCTCTCTGGCGTATGCATGAATATGAAAGGTGCTCTGCAGAACTTGTGGTGGTTTGTGCTCTGTCTTAATTTGTCAGTGTCAATATAATTGAATGACCCACACTCCCAGTCAAAACCACTAAGGCATTCTGCTCTTGACTGCAGGAAAGTGTGCTGCTATTTTGAATTTCATTTCTCGTAGTTATTGCAAAGCTTTGACTCAGTTGTTGGAGAAGCTGTTGAGGTTGGTGATTTTTTTTTTCCATTTAATAGTTTCTCTATGGGAAGTTCAAGATGATGTAGTTGCAACCATGCTATTTTCCAGCACCCAATGTAATCCCTCACAGTTATCCACTGTGACAATTAAAAAAAAGATGCAAGAGCACCTTATGGTATGTCACCTGGTACTACATCCAGTTGCATTGCTCAAATCCTTGCAAATTTAAGGCAAATGGGTTGCATTAGACCATTAGCTTCTATTCTTTGTCTTCTGTGGATATTTCCCTAATTTCTAGACAAAGTGGGGTGTTTCTTTCTTTCACACTTCTTTGCCATGACACACTGTGAAACGTTTGGCTATTGTCCTTAGGGTCTGGTAACATCAATCATAGTTTTTGTTCTTACTTGGAGCTCAACTTTTGATGCAATGTGAGGCAGCCTCCTGACAAGGAGAAAACCTGGTGTCACAGCTGTAGTTTCAAATACTCCAACAGGTTCACTTAGGCGTACTATTGCACAATGACCTAGTTTAGAGCTATCACGGGGAGCAATTAATCTTTGTCACTCCATACTCATGCTAGAAGCACCTGAAGCCCGGAGAACTCCCATGAGCCATGTCTCTTCCTGCCAGCTTTCTGTGGAGGGCTTCAGTTCTGCTCCAGAGCACATTTACTTGCTTCAGTAGCCCAGAACCCCTTTAGGGTCTCTAGGTGAAGGCAACTCTCAGTACAATAGCAACGGAAGTACTGATCACACAACATAATCCAGCGACTTTGCACACACACCAAACCTGATGGGACATTAATTTCTTTTGGTGTCTGCATCAGGTGGTCATTAGTGGCTCCCAGTTTTATTGTGGCAGTATGTTTTCTTCCCCTTCAGCTCCTACGTATTTTTTGTGGATCATATTTTCACCAAATCACAACCCTTGTCAGCTGTTGATTTCTGCAGAGAGCAGCAGGTGCCTGGACAACTCTTCACACGTGTTGCTCCAGTCGTTGTGTGCCGACATCTCTGCAGCTCCTGCTTTCCTGCTGTTTGGAGAACTCCACCTCCTTTGGCCTTTGTCCCTACATCATCTGTAAATACCATCTGGCCTGGGGCCCCCTTAAGAAGCAGCTTCTTTCATCTGACCCATGGGATGCCTGTGAATGCATCGCACTTGGGCCTCCTCCAACTCTTTAGTCACTTCACTAGAAATGGTTCCTTGAAATGCTGCATCTGGTCTAAATGACTCACCCTGAGGCTGGGAATTCACAGCTGATACCTTTAAAAATCTCATTCTGAATTCAATATACAAAGTTCTGCCTCACTTAAACCATCTTCTGACCAGAAGCAGAGGGAAACCCCCAGCAAATGCTTCCTCAATGCAAATAACCACCTCTGTGGAGGTTGTCCTATTGCTGCTTTTTGGTTTGCTGTTTATTTGGCATTTCCAAGGAGCCACGTTTTTGCTTTTTTCCTTTCTGCACTTCAAGAAGAGTTTCATAATGCTCAGCTTTGCAAGATGCACAGCCTACATATTAAAAATTGTGGCAAAAGGCTGTCAAAATGCTGCCCTGCTTTCCTTTTACCCTCGGAGAGTATTAGCTCAGTGAGTGGAAACCCCTCCTACTCAAAGCCAACAAATTTCTTCTTAGAAGAAATGTTTTTGTTTTGTTTTGGTTTGGTTTTTTTCTGAGCGAGCCCACTGCCGCAGATGCAAAGTACGCAGGGGCTACCAGGGAAAGGCAATACCGTCCCCAGCACGGAGAGCAGCATTGCCTTCCTTTAGAGCCGCTGGCTCAGAGACAGCAATTACGGTATAAAGCTGCATAGCAAGTTATTAATAAAATACAGCAATGTCTTTTGGAGGAGGTGCTGTCTGGCCTAATCATTTCAAATTACTTATTCCCTCACCTGTCTAGGAGAGAGAGGGACTGGGGGGCTGCAACCTAGAGCTGCCAGAAAGGTAATAGTTGAGTTAAAGCCACACACATTTTTTGTGCAGAGGAAGGCTTAAGTCAAGTCCAGGCAATGGTGAGAGACTCACAAGGCTCTCCTGAGTCTGAATCTGGCCCCTGAACTGGGACCTAGACCTGCACAGTCCTGCTTTTAGGTGACCAGGCTTGCTGCTCATATACTTCTCTCGGTAAACAAACAGCAACCGAGGAAGTTTGCCAAAATGTCTTATCCTCGTTGTCAAAGATTATTGACTCATACCTCTGCCAATTTGGTTTATGGTTGCTGTGTGATCAAAGATTAGTAATCTAAGGCATTGATCCAGGTGGGTGACCAGTACCTTTGCAATAAGACATTTTTTTAAGACTTTGTCTCAAGTAAAATAGATGTTCTTACAAAGATTAACGTACTTAATGTTCTTTTATTATCTTTTTTTACTTCTTCTCTGAAAAGAAAGGCCTAGAATAATTCTTTTTACTGTGGCAATACAATCTCATTTAACTTTATAAGCTCTGTATTGTAGAATGACTTTCATATAGCACAATAGATGACGTGTAAAGATAAACAGCATTATTTTATTATTTCTGTGACTCACTTGACATCAGTCCACATTTGTTCATACTTTGAGGAGCATATTGGTGGGTAGGGAAATTTTTTTTAGTTACCAAGCAAATGAATATTTTAGTTCATTTTATTTATGGTGTATATCTACCACTGTAATAAAATGCAGACATTTAGGGCAAAAGTCCTTTCAGAGGCCCATGGCTTGTGATCTCAGATTTGTAAGCAGCAGACAGCTTTTTCATTCATTTATGTCTGTGAGGGAACTGGTAAGGCTGGTAAAATAACAGCTGCTGAATGTTATTTCCATACAATCAACAGTTATAGCACGTGCCATCACCTGCTAACTTAGTTCTCCTCTTGTACAGTCCTCACTCTGATGGTTTCAGATATTTTAATTCTTTCTCCTTCTCCCAGGGTATCACATGGCTCTAAACAGTGAGTGTGTTCTAATAGGCTCTATGCAGAAGGCTCTGCTTTTTTTCTTTCCCTGAAGGGGAAATTGCTTAGTAAGCAGGGCCTTGTGGGCTCATGAATAGAAATACTGAATGCATGGCTGAGACCCCTCTATCTGTGCCTGTCTCACTCCTGCTGGAGGAAGGCCATTTTTCTTATTCTTTTTTCCATCATTCTGAGCATTAGAGTTATTGATCCCTCGTTGCCAAAGGTGTCTGAGATCTGCCCAGCCATCTGCTGTTCCTCTGGGACTGTGACGCTGCAGCTCCCATCCCTGTTTCGTGACTCCAGTGCTTTCCTTTTGCAGAGGAAGATGGTCCTTTGGCAGTCTTCAGCCCTGATCCCGTCATACTTCGTAACCCGAGTGCCTTCTGCTTACCTCATGTACTGTCAACTACTTCTTACTAGTAAAAGTCTCCAACAAAAGAGTAACTCAGGAGGTTCTAAGAGAAAGAAAAGGCCCAACTATAAAAGCACTTACTTCCTGAGGTAATCAAGAGATCATAGACTGTCCCTTTTACTCATTCCTCCAGCTACTAGACCCTTCTGCAGAGTACTATATAAAAGCAATAAGCAGCTAAATGCTTCATGTTGCTGAAGAACTGATATATGCGTGTTTCGGTTCTTCAATCTGTTCCATTCCTATGAAGCCAGAAATGAAGAACAAAACCACCTATGTTAAAAAAAAAACCAAACACTAAAAGAAATCATGTAAATGCAGCTATTTGAAGTGGAGGAAAATATACCAGCTACAACAAGGAGATCAATGCTTTCTCACTATTCCACTGAGCGATCTCTGGTAATACCTGGGTCAATGAGCATTTCTGAGATACATCACCAACCGCAGCATCAGACTTTTCCTAGGTATAAACTGGAAACTGAAGTTGTGTTTGCTGTTCACTTTCCTTTGATGATTTTCCATATCTCCATTTTCCCACTGCTTTTTATGTTTGACTGTTGAACAGCTTTTGGTCACAGGCTTCTTTTCACTAAGCAGATACAGCTGAAGTTTTCATGCTGCCTGATTTCTTTAATTGGAAAAGACTCAAGACAAATACGAGGGGCCACCAGATCCCTTCCTGTCATCTGTAAATAATTTCAAAGACTACAGAGAATGCTGTAGACATGTCAAGTTTTCAGCGATCTCAGAAGCAGAAAGGAAAGATCCTAATGTAAAGCTGTCCTGGGAGGCCATCATGCCAGTCAAGCTGAAAATATGCTCTTCAGTAGAAAACTGCCTGCAGCTTTAACTGATTATTTTGCAGACAGAGTGCCATATGTACCAAAGCGTAGGGTAACCTTGAATCTAAGGTGACCTCTCACTGTTTGTTTTAGCAGGAAAAAAGTACCAAATATCATTGTCTGCTGAAAATGCCCTGAATTACCATTGCAACCCAGAGAGATCCTACCTCTGACAAGCCACCTCTAATGCCTGATGGAGATGAGAGAACTAACATGGAGCAGGAAGTACGCTGGTTGTAAGAGCTGGGCTTTGCTCTTAGATGAGGCAGTCCATGCTGGTTCCATGTGGAGTCAAGAAAAAGCCAGCAAATAGAAGTTGTACCTCTTTGCATCTTGAAGGGTATTTCCAGGAAAATTTCTGTAGACAAGCATACAGAAATGACAGTAAAGACTTCTTTGGTAAAGAGCATGTGGTTTTGTGCCTATGATACACAGATAATAACATGAATGCTACCTGTAGGCAATTATGTCGTTTATGGGATTCTATAACATAACCCATACATCGGTAGGAATAATTATATCAGGAATTAAAGGAATACCTTACGTCTAGATTCTAGGATCAACAACTGTGGGAAACCCAGTATTGGGTTTGCTAACCAGATTGTAAAAGAAGGAACCATGAGCTACAGATATTCCTTGCCAGCAGCAGTGCCTTCAGCTGGCATTTCAGGATGCTGTTATAAGCAGTACTACCCTAAGAGATGCTTTTGAAATATTTGATAAAGTCACAGAAGTAATTACACTTTTGTCCAACTTTGTCCAGAAAGTCAGGCACCCGGAGACTATTATGCCTTTCCTATATGCAGCCAGCCAGATCCCATGCAGAAGAGCTGCCTTCTGTTTCCCAGTGCTGCTCTGCTCGCTCTGCAACTTGTGATTGCGACAGTGAGATTGAATTTGTGGCGTAACAAATTTGTGTCTCAAATGGAAAAATTGTACGTTAATTCCAGAGCTTGGCTAAAAGTCCTAAACATGTTATATCCATCCCAAACTCTACACAGGCTGAACATTTCAGGACCAGAATCTCTAATGAAAATTGCTTCATTTACTTTACTTGATTTATGATTTAGGCTACAATTTGTTTTGGAATCAGATTAATGCTGGTAAAAGACTAAACGCCTAAGTTTCCAAGGAGAAGTCCTCTCTCTCCCTTCTTCCCCTACTCCTTGCTCTAAAATCTGGAAGAAAAGCCCTCAAATCATTAAAGGTTTATGGATTTATTTAGCTAGAAACAATTTTACTGTATGTCGTAACAGGTTTAAACAGAAAGAGCACTCAGTTTTTTAAAATTTTGCAATTCTTGTGGCAGATCCAAACTTCCGGGAAACTGCTGAAAACATCCTTCAGATATATGGTCTGTATTACAATCATCATCATATGATTGCCTGGATTTAGCTGTAGCATTCAGACTTCCAGCTTACAAGGATTTTGTTGGGGGGCGAATCCCAAATGTTTCCATTCAACTCAGCCAAGCAGGACATAAGCTATCCTCTAAAAACAGGGAAGCCGATATAAAATTATTTTGTTTGGACCTGTATCCCAATGTTGCGCATAGTTAAAGTACTCAGAGCCACATGAAAACATGGCTTTGAGCCACAGGAGAAAAGTCATGGCTCAAGGATGTGTTACACATACATGAGAACTACAGGGATGACTTGACAGCTTACAGATGCTGGGGAGGAATACATTTCAGGAAGATCAGGGCTGTAGATCATTGCCTGGCATCTCTTCAGCTCTGTAAGCTGTTCTCTCTGGGATCTAATGCCGTCACGGGAGATTTTACACCATGACTAAAACTGCTGACTTTCCAGCAGGATGATTAACTTCCCATTCCAGGCTCAGGCGCTTGCTTTATTTACTAATGCAGCCTCTGGTTGTTACGTGGTGGAAAAGCGGGGGCAAACACTGCCTTGGGAGCATCTGTGTGAGGGGAGAAAGCATTCTGCCTCTCCCCAGCACCGTAGTCTCTCCTTTGAAACAGTAGGAAGGGCCCTCATCTGCAGTCAGGGAGCTATTAGAAGGAAAGAGCACAAAAAGGAATTGGAGGTCACTGTCAGCTTTGATCCCAGCAGAAAAATTACCTATGGACTAGTGTCCTAGGCTGAAATATATCTTCTGTTGCGTTCTCTATGCTGGGAGGGAGGATCTGGACAGGGTCGACTGCAAAGTCAACAGCTGCAGGGAGGTTTTATGGCCACGTGGTTCTACCAAAGACATGTCTTTCTAGTGTCAGGAGATCGCCTTGGGACAACGCCTACAAAACACACCTTTTGCTGTATGGCAACAAACTGCCAGCCAGGGGTCAAGCCTTTACCTGCAATTGTACCAAAATATTATTTTCAGTGAAATAGCTGGTAGTCAATTATTATTCTGAAAGATCAATAATACTCCAATGATGACAGTTTTTTAATGTCATAGAAATACCAAGTTTCTTATTAGCTGCTCTTTTGTAGCAAAAATGTACCTCAAAATACAAAAGTTCAAAACGGGAAACTTGTGCTCCAGGCTTGGTTCAGTCACTGCCAATGTTCACAGGTTCTTTGTGGGTGACAAGGTTTTAGATTGAATCCCAGATTCCTGAGCCATGGGATTGTATAAGATTCTTCCCTCTTGTCCTTCCCCTCCCATCAAAGGATGATGTTGGCAGCCATCATGGAAGTATTTGAAACTGCAGGCTTCCTGAAGCCTGAGAAAAGAGAAAGCAAATAAACCCACCTTTAATGTGTATATACATACACATGCATATGCCCATACAGCCACAGCTATAAGTATATATGGTATGGATGGGTTTGTCCATGTGTGTCTGTCTCTCAGTATGGAGGGAGGGAGAGAGAGAGAGATATAAACATCTCATGATCCTTGTGAAGGCAAGGATTTAAGTTTTGGAAGGCAGTCACTGGCAATGTCAGCCCTCTAAAAAAACCTTAACGAAAGTTTGGAGTACATAGCTGGTTTAGAGAAGACTCAGCCCACTAACAAAGTGGGACCTTTAGGCAGCAGCACATATGTATGTCTGGGTCTTGCAAGCAACTGGTCCACTTTGAGCAGCTCTTCACGTAATGGAGATGGTAGTCAACGGGGAGCAGGAGCTAGCCATGATGGAGCACAAGAGCTCTGTCACTTCCAGCAAGAGAGTCCAGCACCCTGGTACGACACTTAGTTTTCTCACTCATGGTAATAAAGTTTGCATCATGCTTTGTGAGGTCAGAAGGTAAGGATTCAAAAATTACATTCTTCCTCATGAGTAAGCCTTAGCATGATCTGGAATGACTCACCAGGTTAAAGGGTAGTCAGGCCAAGCCATTTGTGAAAATAGGCTTTTAAATATTGGCTGAGTTTTCTGAGAAGGAAATTTTTTATAAAAAGCATGAAGAATTGCATCCAGTACGTACTAAATATTTAATGCATTTTTTGTCAAGATTTGTAATTCCATATGCTGTAGACTTTCTTACTTGTCTTTTTTTTTTCCTATACACCAAAATAAATTTTAAAGCAAAAAACCAATACATAAATGCTGGCAAATATTCTTACCACCCAGTATATTCAGAGTTATTTAATTAACTTGTCAATCTTGGGTTTTACCAAGCTCTTTCTGTGGTTATGACAAATTATATCTTCCAGATCTGAATATTCATTTAATGTCTGCTGTGAATTTCAGGCTCCCTCATGCTTAAAATACAGTGCATGTTTAATGGGATTAGGAATTAAAATATGTTTCTTACCTTTATTTAATTTAAGATTTCAAATTACCAAATTTAAATTCTAAGGATGCTACCGAACACATCAATTAACTGTACTGAGCTAATTAACTTTTATAATAATTTTTTTACTGCAGCACATATACTTTCAGACCTGAAAGAAATGTCTGGACTATTTATTACAGAAATTAGCTTAAAAGCTTTGTTTTGATTTCAGTGGTGGGCACATTTTAATCCATTTTTGGAGTAAATAATGAATGACTGAATCTTCTCTGCATTTAACCAAAAGATTCAATGATGAAATTAAACATTATTTTAGAGTATGTTTCCCACTGTTAATCATAGAATCACAGAATGCTTTGGGTGGAAGGGACCTTATAGGTCATCTAGTTCCAACCCTCCTGCCATGGGCAGGGACACCTTCCACCAGACCAAGTTGCTCAAAGCCTCATCCAGCCTGGCCTGGAACACTTCCAGGGATGGGGCATCCACAGCTTCTCTGGGCAACCTGTTCCAGTGCCTCACCCCCCTCTCTGTGAAGAATTCCTTCCTGATATCTAATCTAAACTTCACCACTTTCAGTTTAAATCTTGAGTGGGAATAATAATGTCTTGGGAAGCATGTTACAGGACTTTGAAGACATGAACACCTCACTGCTGGGCCATAGTAAACTACAGATGTTTTGCCCTCCTGCACTAGGGCAGCAGGATTAGGGTTGAAGTTCTCCGTAGCTGCTGCTCAGAAACCCCCGAGCCTGGCCCTGTGCACACCGCTGGCTAGATTCTGGATTGGATGGATTAGAGCTGTGCTGCACCAATTGCTGTTGGTACATTATTCTTATATGCCTGTTCATCTGGAGAAAGTTATTTTATCCTTTTTGTCATGAAGATGAAATAACACATATATTTTAATGTGGGTTTTTTTTAGTGAACTATTGTCCCTGAATGGATGACTTTATTTTCTCCACTCAAGGCCCTAAGGGAACCTTAAGTACAACCTTGGGTAGAATTTGCATGAGAAATTATTTGTAGCACGCAGCCAACCACCACTTCATTGTACTTACAGGAAACCCCCTCCCCTCTCAACAAAGCAAAAATTTAAAAATAGGGCTCTGTATGCAGAGCCTGATGTTATCATTGCTGCCTTCAGCTGCAGTCCTGTCATTTATGACAGTTGAGTAGTTCACGCAGCACAGGTTTTTACAGGCTGAGAAGATGCTGAGAAATGCAGTGTTTATGAAAAATGGTATTCGGGTAATCAGCAAGAAGGAGGATGCAGTGTGCAAAATAAGCTTAAAGGACAACACAAGCACCCCAGACTCATCCCAAAAGATCTTACAAACTGTCTTAACTGGGAAGGAAAATAACCCCTGGACAATTTGCCACAGATTGCTTCTCCTTCACAAGTAACTTCAAAATCCACATGAAAGACTTTTCCAAAATATATTTTCTGCTTCAGCTACAGCTACTGGGCTGAGAAACGCATTAGATCAAACAAGTCCTGCAGCGTTATTAAGAAGACCTCACTGACTCTAAACTGAACTGAAAATCAACAAATCTTTGTGTCTTACTAGGCAAACACCTGTCAGGGAGATTAAGATTCAGTGTCAACAGGTTGCATTTCTTGCAGCCCTTTTATCTGTGATATCTGTCATGATACCTTATTCTCTCCTTTCCCTCCACAACATGTTCCTCTGTGGTATCCTCTTCTGCATAGAAGAAGCCCCCCGAAGTCACCTCATCTTCCTGTAATGTGTTTTCAGGTCCCTCTTTTGCCGTGAGGCCTGTAAGAAAACAGCTGCTGTTTAACAGCTTGTAGGAGGCACTTGAAAAACAGGAGCTACATTAAAAGCATAAGAAACTGTGATTGCAAGGTTTTGTATGTCTGACACTCTCCTCCTCTCCAAAACGAGTATGGGACTTGTCCTCTTAGAGTCTCATCTACGAAGGGCAACTCAAGTGCAATACGGAACATTAAGAACCTGTGGGAGGTTCTTGTACACATTAATTAAATACTTAATAATATGTACGCCCAGCCCCAGTTAACTGAGGCCGATTACATTAGCAGCCGTTTTGCTGATGGTGGACTTTCTACACTACTTGGCAAAAACAGTTGGAAAATAGGTTTTTCTGATTTGTAAAACTAGCTTGTGCCACTGCCAGTTTTGGGTAGCCACATGAACCCAGTTTTGCAATCCAAGGTGGAAAGCCTGGTTGAAGCCACAGTAGGCAACTAGCCCTGACTGGCAATAAAATAATCCTTAAATGCTAGATGTCCCTCAGTGTTGGACTGAAATGGCTGTGTTTAAGGTACTGCTGTCAGGGATTCACAGCATTCAGGGCAAATTTTGCCATTCAGTTTTGAGGAAAGAAATGGGGTCTGCCAGTTAGAGATGGTTTCAACAGACAGCAGTCAGGATAAGGCAAAACCCCAGCCGTTTCTGCATTCTCTCTCTGGCCCTGACCTGGTGACTCCACGTGTAGCTACACAAGTCATTTGACTCTGGGAAGAAGGAGGTAACACCTACCTCCCCACGCTGCCATGAGGTTAGCCTCGTGTTCCTAATGGCAAGATCAGGAGCTAAGTGTTATTTGGGACTCCTACGCTCCTGCCTCTGACACCACCTCAACACCCAGGGATTTGGCAGGCGGCAGAGGCATGCGGTGCAAGCCGGTGGCAGAGGGATGCGAGCAGCCGCCGCCGTAGCTGCTTTCCTGCTCATATTGGCCATGCTGTGCTTTAATTATGGCTTAATTTGCTCTGCCCATCATTTTTCATATGCAGCTGTATATATTTTTTTGTCTTTGGTTCTGTGGTTATACTTATATTGAGCGGGATTATCTTTCCAGCAGCAGCACACATCAGTGGGAATAAGAAAACATGTTGAAAGTAGAAAAGATGGATTGTTTTACATTTAGTGGCATTTACCAGATGTTTTACTTGCTTGCCCCTGCTTCTTCGGGAAATAGGAAGCTTGCTTTCTCTCTTTTTCTAAGCATCTGTTCATTTTCCTGTGCTTGTGGGAAAGTCAACTGGGCAATGACCTAATTTGATGCAAATGAAAGGGATTTCCTAACCAAGGATGGTCATTTGCACAGCGCTGCAGGTATGTGAAAGCACTGAATGGCAACCTGGGAGCACTGAGCGGGGAAGACCTCTGCCGTAACAGAGCTATAATCATCTCACACTTTCACTAATTGCCAAGATCCAGAGCTCTCAAGTGCCATGCCATGTTATTTTTCATATATAATCTATTAAATTACTTCATTTTGGCCATTTTCTCCAGCCATTTCTATCACCCTTGGTAGCGAGTCTCAGAAATAACTAGGCAGGTTTACAGGAATAAACGTATGTGTTGTGTGTTTGTAATAGTTAGGTTCTTCATTCTCAGATGTTATCCTCTTCTAAAGCTTTCTTTTATCACTTCTGTAGGTCTGATTGATAGATTGAGCATGCATCATTAAAAAAAAAAAAAGGGACAGCAGCAAAGAGTACACAAGTGAATTTTAGCTAGCTTGAAAATATAATAACATCTTAATAATAATACCTAGGAATATCTTTTTGCTAAATGAACCTACTACTGCTCTCCTTAAAGTTTTGCTTCAGAAGTGTTTTTATGGGGGACTTAGTTATCAGTACTAATTCCTAGAGCTATGCATCTTTACATCAGTTTTGCTGAGTATATGGGCATGAGAGAGAGCAACAGCCTAATAAAACCATTAATACCAATGGAAAAGGAAATAATAAAAAAATAAGACATGCCTTTGTCACATGTCTACAAAAATATAACAAAAGACAACACACAGGTCTATACCATTGTAATTAATAACCATGTCATTATAAATGCATAATTGAATGAAAAGTTTTCAAAAAGGCTGCCACCAACATTGCAATGATTCAGTAAGAATATTCTACAATTCCCTAGTCTAGCATATTCCATTTTGCTGTGCTTTGCAAATATTAACTGGAGAGTAAATCTGACATTAGCCTGAGATTAATGTAAGTGTGTTTTATCCCATGCTGGAGAGAGGGACAGAGAAACATAGAGGGATTGGGTGATCTGCATGGAAATGTTCTGATGCTCATTCCTTTCCTTCCTATATGATGTCAACAAGAACAAACTGAAAAATAATGTCTGAGTTGCACCTGCATGTACGGCATGTGTTTATCTGTGCACTGATTTTTACTGAACGTTAGCTCCAGCCAAGCCATACAACTGGCCATGCATATAATGTTATTTTTATATATGCAGAAATGTGAAGTAATATCCGGCTGTTCTATTAGAATTTAAACTACAGCACATTTATATAGCTACCAAATGTATCTGTGAGAAAGGAAAATAGACAACAAAAAAGATAACAATTACTAAATTTTTTATTTGAGTAAATCCTTGGCTTAGTGTAAGCACTGCTTAGCAACAACGAAAACATCAGTGTGTTATCAACATTATTCTCATACTAAATCCAAAACCAGCACTGTAACAGCTACTAGGAAGAAAATTAACTCTACCTCAGCTGAAACCAGGATAAAACTGAAAGCGATTTCTTTCAGGGAAGAAGTAGCTTATGACTGAGTTAATCTTCAATCAGAAAAATAACACACACTCAGTAAAAGTTTGTATCCTTTTTGCATACCAAGAATGAATGCTCACTCTTAGCAGCTCACCCCTGTGCTGGGCGCAGGTGTCTATGCCAAAAAGCTCAGTTAGGAAAAGTGAAAGGTTCAACTTTCATCTTTTATTGCCAACTAAATTACAAAGCTGATTGTTTATCACTCATATATATTGAAAAGTTAAACATTTACATTTCCGTATTGTAGAGAAGACACTGGGATTTGACTCTAAAAGGAACAGGTGGAGAAAGTCTGAGTTCCTTTTGGAGACAGGGAAATCCTTATTGGCACTCAAGGTTGTATTTTCAGACTAATTGAATTTCATCTGCAGAATTACAGTGACTTTTGCTTCCTCTCACAGACATTTTTAAGAGAAGTCCATCTCTATTTGGAAAGTTTTTACACATATGCTGAAGGGATTCATGTGTAGCACATGCTGAGGACCATTTTTGTTATTACAAGAATATTTTACTAAAGAGCAAGTGAAAACATGGAGGAAGAAATTAATTGTGTCCTTTCTGAATACAAGTAGTGAAGTACCTGAAGATGCTAATAAGCTGCACTGACTTCTTCATTTTTCTGTCTGTCAAAAACATTAGCCCTCCTCTTCCAGCTGCCTCAATCTCTTCCTTTCCCAGAAAATTCCAATGACATAGTTGTGTATTCCAAGTATGAATTTCTTCAAAGTGATGGAAATCACAGGACAAGGTAAAGCAAAGCAAATGTAGTATCAAAATAACTGAAAGAGAAGACTGTTGGAGCAGTGCAACATAATTCTATTTTACGTGCCACACGTGCAGACCCATTGAAGTATGTGGGCTGCAGAGGGGGCAAAACGTGCTGCTTCCCTGCTCCGGGCGCATGGGCTGTTCCCATTCAGCCCATCAATCCTGATCCCTCAGTTCAACACTGAAAATATTTTTCAAAACCAGATACCTTTTGGCAAGATCATGGTGGTGCGTGTTTATACCTTCTGTCCAAAAGTGGAACGGGGGCTACTACAGCACTGAGGTTTGTTCTGCTCCTTCATGTCTGCTCTGAGAAGACCTGAGAGGGGAAGGCTGATGGAGTCACTGGGAAGACTCTTCACCAAGAAGCCAACAGAGGGAGAGTTGGGCTTTCTGTAGGAAATTACTCAAATTGCTCCTTGTTTGCTGTAGGAGACAACAGCATTTTCTGTGTTTACCATTGTCCCATGATGACAGTATCAGAAACACAAAGCTATTGAAAAGTTGTGTACCTGTCATCGTGTGCTTGTTTAAATACTTGTAAAAGTAAATGATTTAGCAGAAAGGTTATGAACTTCAAGTGCCAACACCCTTTTCCTAGTTGGCTACACCTTAAACTGCTTTTGGTGCTCGTTTTTATGGCTAAACTCAAAAAGTTCTTTTGCGGTTGAGACCCTTTATTTTGCTGGCACAGACCTCAAACTGTGGACACAGTGTGTAATCACAGCTCTATGTAAGTAGTCATTGCAAGACTGCTGCAAGAGAGACAATTTAACTGCATCTGAAGCCAATGCAGGTAGCTGTGGAAAAGGGAGTCTGATACGTCTGTTTGCAAATGTGCCGGGCATACTGGGGATTACATGATGGCACAGGTTTTCTTGTCGAAGTCAATATTTAGTACAGGATTCACAGCTTTTAGGTGCAAAATGGTGGAAGGGCTTGTCACAGTATTTCCTTAAGGACAGCAGAATAAAAACCAAAATATACTAGCTCTCTGTAGAAAAACAAACGTCCTGGGCTTCATCAGTCTTTCAGCAGACTTTCTTCTTCTCCTTATTTCTATCTGGAATAGTGTTTGGATAGTATTTGAGGAAGAATGAGGAATAACAAAAAATTGATTATAAACTTCCATGAATTAAGAAACAGGACATAAAACTTATTAATTTTATGGATGAGTAACAGCTGAATCACAACTGAGACTTGAATTGGCAGGCTCTTCAAAACTCCATTCCAAATGAAATTACAAAATAAAAAGTCATTTCAAAACAAAAAAATAATTTTTGAAATTTCCCATGGAAGGAGATTTTCGGATCCTTTTCCAGGACAGCATTCTAACTGACATATTTGTCCATTACAAATTCTTAAGGCCTTCAAACAGCCAACAGTTCTGGCTCTAGACCATGCTGTGACATAGGAAGCTCAAGAGCGAGGAAACCAAAAAATCCTGATTTCCTCACATTTTTGGCTGAGAAGCCCAGCTTTTGGAAGTCTTGGAAGAATCTTCACGTGACCATCTGTTTTGGAACCTGGAGCCGGGTTATTGTGGGATAATTCATACGACGACATAATCACGAGGGCCCTGTCATTTAAACACTCCAATTACTTTTTTTCTACAGTAGCTTCTGCTTCTCTCCACATCCCACAACGCATGCCAGGGCTACTATGATAATTGGAAGTATATTCCTGTGCATGAAGTGGACTTTAATTAGCACCTAAGGGGCACATTCTGTTGTCCTGACTCATGTGCCGTGGAGGCGTGCCTCAGAGTCACTCTGTCGAAGCCTGCGGGACTGCTCATGAGGAAAGGTGCTTCCTGGCCCAGGTGAAGGCTGGCTGGGAAGCTCTGAGCCACCCAGATGGGACAAGAGGCTCCACTGACTCTCCAGCATGCAATGCCGTGGCCCGGGGCCCTGTAAAACAATAGTTACACTAATGCTTGAAATTATTTTGCTTGACTAATGAGTAATATGAATGGCTCCAGATTTTAAGTCTGTGAGCAATGTAGGAACGCTGTAAAAACTGGGATTGCAGGCAGTCTTGTAATAAATTAATAACTTTGACTATTATGTGAGTCATCTGTAAAATGGGCCCTGAGTTATGAAGACACGCACCAACTGTGGGGGCTATTATGGAAAATTAAAATTAATGTGACATAATGCTACTTCAATTACAATAAAAGTACTGCCGCTGGAAGTGATGGGAAAAGTGGGAGGGCCATAACTCTGCTGATTAGCATGATTATATCCATGCATCTGGTTTCCAAAAGCGGGGTGCAAGTTGGTTTCAGCTCGGTATCAGCACCTCCTGCCAGCTGTGCAGTGAGACAGCCATGAGCAGACAGCCCGGCTCCCGCTCCCCAGGATGAAGCTGGCAGCCAGCGTGGAAGGAAACAAAAAGCACTGATTAAAACAAAAAGCCTCGTCGACAGGTTCCATGATCAGCACATAATAAGTCTCTTTGTTTTGGGGTTTTTTTGCCTTAATGCTATTAACCGCCTTTCAAAGCCCTTACAAAATTCACTTCTCTGATATATAAAACATCCCCTCCAGCATCAGTTCTCTGGCGCTTTCCTTGTTCTAAACCCATGTGCCCTCAAAATCCCCACCTGGAGGACTGCGGGTGCAGATGTCACTAAATACAGCTTCCTCGGTGGTTACTACAGAATGATGTGTCTCACTGTCATTTTCATGGACATCATGTGACAATCCCAGCCAGAGGAACCAGGCCCAAGTCACCTGGGCGCTATCTCTAAAGGGCATAGAGATATGCCGATATGTCCTGCCCATAGTGACAGATCGGGATTAAAATGTCAGCAAGTGCTTTATGAAAGTTGCTAGCTATGAATTATTTCATAACTCCTTAGAGTATTTATGAAAATATGCTGTAAAGAGTTATTCAGATCTGAGGATTATTATCTTAACTGTGCTTAGACTGGGAAAATGATTACAAGGCACTGAGGTTACTGATCTCTTCTGAATGAGCTCAGTGGTCTAAAATATTTTTAAATGTTATAGTGAGGAGAGAGGTGAAGTTACTTAAATACAAAGTCCTGCCTAAATATGTTCTAAGCAAAGTGTCCATCACAAATGTAATAAAGAAATACATGAAAACTAAAAGGTGGAAAATGCTTAACACGTTTCTTTTCCTGTATTATCAAATGTTGTGCAGGATTTTATCAACATCAAATGTGTTTCATATTGTTAAAAGATAGGAAAATATTTCAAAATAGAGCATTAATAGGTTTAATGTCTTCCATAGAACCTGATGTAACTCATATAATATGCCAATTAGAGAAACGAAGAGAAAGTCAATCCTTAAATATTCCTACACATTCTGCAAATTATACACTAGATTTTTTTTTTAATATGAAATAACGGTCTGGTGCACATCCTGCTGGGTAAAGAACTGTCATCTATGATATATTCCTTTTGGCCAAATAACCCTTAGCATGAATGAACACACAGTAATTCATTTAATGTTCAGAACACAGCTCTTGGTATAAACACAGCGACTGGATATCAGTGTTGCTTTCAGGATCGATATTTATCATCTCTCAGTGGTTGTTGTTGGAGTGATGCTGCATTTACTAATGGAATCAAATCCTTTTTTCTTCCCCCTTTTAACTGCCAGCCTTGCAATCTTAGCTTAAGATTGAGGAGTCAGCTTTGAGGCTTTGAGACTTTTCAAGCTGATGCACTGCCCGTTGCTGTATGTTTACTGGTTCAAGAGCAGGAGAGTTCAGACCAACTTTACCTAAAATGGAAAAAGTTGTTTTCACAACTCTCCACGGTAAAATCCCCAACCTGATCTATACTGGAGCAGCTTACTGATGTAGGCTTTTTATTTGTACATTAAAGCATTGCACTGATTGTTACATAATCTATGCGCTTTGCAGAATGGGAGCGGGATATTTTGGGGCAGGTCCCATTCCTCTGGATTCCCCTCCTCCGTCTCTTGACATGCTTGCTTTCATCTGTAGCAGCCTCCTGCTCACCCTCACGGTGCCTCCACTTGTAGCAGCCATCGCTTCAAGGACTTGGACATATTTTCCTCAGTTGGTGCCTCTCTTACCCCACCCTTGGTATCTTTTTGGCAGTAATACAATAATATTAAAATATCGCCTGTCTGGGCTTGATTACAAATCTTAACATACCCACTTTCATTTGCTGTTGCAGTGAAGTTCCTCTGTTATCTGCTATACAAGATGGGCAACTTCTTTAAAAAATATTTTTTTTAACAATTAGGGGTATTTTTTTTGGCATTCCCAACATTCCCTTGACTCATAGGCTTAGTCACTGTAACAAGGACTTCTAGGGAATGCATATTTCTCTATAGAAGGCAGACAACATGATAGAAATATATGTAACAACCTGGCAAGCACTTAAGAAAATAAAATGCCATAACAGAATTCCTTGTGCATGCTTTGACAGCTGCATTTGAGTATGAATGGCAGGACAGAGAGGGTGGTGAGGCACTGGAACAGGTTGCCCAGAGAAGCTGTGGATGCCCCATCCCTGGAAGTGTTCAAGGCCAGGCTGGACGAGGCTTTGAGCAACCTGGTCTAGTGGAAGGTGTCCCTGCCCATGGCAGGGGGGGTGGAACTAGATGGTCTTTAAAGTCCCTTCCAACCCAAACCATTCTGTGATCACAGCACAGCTAGATTATTATGGATGCTCTAGGTATTTATAAATAAAACCCCCCTGACTTTCATAACAGATGTTTTCATTATAAATGAATGTTCTTTGAGTTGGATTCAGCCTCTAGATACTATCAAAAAAATCGCCTCCAACCTGGCTGGAACTCTGTCAGAGACTGGACATTGATGTAGTACAATGACTTTGCCGTACATAATCTCTCTCTACCCTTTCCTGCCAGATGCTGCCAGAAAGATTTCAGTGGTTTTGATGACATTCAGTATGCACAATTGTCATTTATTAGTGTCCAACACTGAATCTGTTGGTTTCCACAAACCACTGCAGGACTTATCACTGTTGCTCCCTAGCGCTCATGATAAGCCAAACTTTCACTTACTGGAGGAAACAGTTCATTCTCCAACCTGCCTTGGAAGAATGAACTTTTAGCTTTTTCTTATCCTAGTGTATTCAGCTTGCTAAGCTTTGAAATGTTTCTGAAAAATGTTTATTAGATTTTTGAACTCTTCTGGCACCCAAACAATCCAAGTGTGTTCAGTAGAAACTTCTGCCAATACGTGTGTGTGAGCTGTGCCCCAAATGTCTCTCTGCATTCAGTGTTCCTATGCCACTGTAAAATGAGTGTTTGAACCCAAAGGAAATGTTAATAACTGCCTTACTTGCTCTTATTCCAAATCTTCCATTCAGAATTTCTCCTCCAGTGCAAATTAATCTACGCATTCATTCCTTCTCTCTCTCCATTTACTCCTTTCTATTCTCTTTTGGTTTATATCTTGCATTTGTAGTTTCTGCATGCCTACTCCTAAGAACAGATGACTGGGCAGGACTTCCTTGGTCACTTTGATCCTTTGTATATTCACCTCTATCTTACAAGCAGTTTATGCCCTCCCAGTACTCCAGCTTCAAATCTGTTCCAGATCTTCACTGCTCTCACATTTGAGAACGCTGTTGTGTTTTCTAAACTAGAGTTATTAATGGCTAGCTTAGTCTCCTTCATTTGCCTGGTGCACCAGTATTGGAAAAAAACTCTACCCTTACTTTCTCACTTTTGCTCTACATACTTCCCAGCCTCTTCACCTGTTCTGGCTTTCCTCATTTCTTGCTAAATTATTTTTAGACTACCAGTGCCTGTGAAGTTCAAAGCCCTCATAGCCCTTTTCAGATCTTCCAGGGTGGATATACCATGTCCTGGGGGTTCACAGCCCAAAGAATATTAGTGTGCAGATGTTGTGGAAGCAGGCAGGGACTTTCTGTGCATGTTAACAAGAATCATCGTGGAACAGAAAGACACAGACAGGAAAATAATGGAGGGAGACACCATGGCAAAGGCAATGAGACATTCTTTTCCAGTTCCTCCCTGGAATTATAAACCAGTTCCACTTCTTTCCACTGCCTTTCAGAAGAACCCCTCGGTTCAAGGACAGAGTGCAAACAAGAGTGACTCCAGAAAAAGGAAGAAGCATATCACTGATGATGGACTTGGGGAAGAGCAAGAACTGTTGAGAGCCTCTTCTTATTTACTGAGGGGAACAGGAAGCCCTTACATGCAGCTTCTGCCTCATACTCCTCCTTTCATCATGGTCTCTCCAGTATGGGCACAGTGCCTGCAAGCATGCTTTTCTGCTTGTGCAAGCAGGCTACCTGGAAAGAAATCCATGCGGTATAGATAAGGCAGTATCACCCCAGGGCGGTGAGGAAACAGCAGCATTATCTTTCATCCTCCATTCCAGAAGACACAAACACTGTGTGGGTACCAGGGAGTGGCAAACCTTGATGTGCTGCGCCTGTCCTAACCGCAGAGGTCAGGGAGCACTGCTATCTTATTTTATTATTATTATTTTATTTTGTTGTCTATTTTTCATTTTGCACTCTGACCAATAGACACAAATTCGCAGGGATGGAGAAGTTTCTGTTTACACCTGTCAGTTTGGAAACACTTGTAGTTATGTATAGATCTAAAGAAAAGTAAAAAAAAGAGAGGAAAATGCAAAAGCCACAGAGCGGTACGTGAATCTTCAGCAACCATCCTTCTTGCAAGAATGCACAGGGCAGATGTGGGAAGCAGCAGAGGATGACTGTACAGAAGAGATGCCTGACTCAAAAACCACAGGTGGGCTGTGGAAGACAACCAGTTGCTGGCTTCTGTTGGAAATATGACTCTTTCCTCAAAGCCTGAAATTAGATTTTTAAACACGGGCACTATATGTTCAAAGGAGATGCCCAGTTTTTATTATTCCACGGCTAACAGCTTAGTCCTACAACTATTACTGTTTGGTTAAACCTATATGAAATGGCATTAGCCTCCAATTACCATGCCTTCTTCCTCCAGCCCAGTGCTCTTACAGCATGGGACTCACAGTTTGCCCAGCACATCCAATTTGTTATGTAGATTGTGGGGCGAATGGGAAAAAGCCCCTAGACACATCCATTCCACCATTCCAGTCCATCCCTTCCCCATTTTCCTATTATGTGTACCAACACCTCTAATGCAGATCCCACTTCTACAGCTTGAATTCTTGCTCTTCCTTTCCCTGCACATTGGTAACATACCCCTTAGTCCCACTCCTCCCCTAGCTTTTCCCCCTAAAATACTAGTTTATCCCCATTTGCCCTCTCACATGCCTCCCTTCATCCTCCACCCTCCTACTATGTGGTGCCTATTTTTTTAATTTCATGCCACCGCCCTAGAATGCCCTCATCCAAAGTGTGATTACTTCTTTCTGCGTTCATATTAGATAGACTAGGATGTCTGTGGGCTGCAAGTCAGTCACAGGCTGTAAGGCTGCACAGTTCTGACATGCAAAACTAAAGGAACAATTTAAGGAATTAGAAACTTAAAATACTTGTCTTTGGTAAGTGTACAAGGTACAGTGTGATGTCATACAGATGAGATTCAGCCTGCCCTAAATCCAGCCCTTCTGCCCGAGGCTGTGTCATGCCTCGTTTGCCTGCCTTCTGGGCAGGAACAGGCAGAATCCCACACTCATGTCGCTGTACCACCACTGACCCTAGGGTCAACTCTTCGACCGCTGACTTTTGGAGACATGTTATGAAGAAATTCTTTTAGGATGCTCTTGAAGGGTGAGAACAACATGCACATGGAAGGAATATCTAAAATATTTCGCTTCTTCAGCTTTCTTTTTATGCTTTTTATATTCTGCTTATAAACTGGTTTTATGTATATGCATTTTTTTAAACAATCACTGTAAACAATGTGTCTAGTAAGGCCACCATTAACTCAGCCTCAATCCAACTTGCTTTTGTTTTCTTCCTTGCCCCTTGCAACCTATTCCTGGCTCTGACAGGGAGTCAACAGGAAGCATGACACTGCAGGGCAGGATGTGTGACAGTGTTAAGCTTCCTGGAGAAGCTCCATTCTTTGTACTATCATAGCCATAAGCATCAGTGCCATAAGTATCTTTACTTACTGATCGTAAGGATCACTACAGGAGGCCCTTTCGTCATACAAGAGTAGTTGAATTAGATGCATCATGCACAGTGTTTTGCATGGAAAATAATTTTTGCAAATTTATGTTAAATATGGTTTTAACTATCTAAAAAAATGAGAATATGGTAAGGAGTTGTTTTTTTTTTTTTTAATGGAAGACAGAAAAAGAGTGGATTATCTTTTTATTTTGGTTGAAAAAGAATCATCATGAAACCCAAGCCAACACTTTCATGTTGTAAGCACCAATATAGAGGAAATGCAATGATGATTTTTTTAGTCATAAGAAAAAGTGATCAAATACGTTCTTTGATGGGTGAAATATTCTGGAGTCAGGACAGAGTCATGCTTACTAATGCAATCTCAGGCCTGCGTTACAATACATTTTCTAATGAATGACATAATAACGTGCTTTCCACTCATCAATATCACTTTGTCATTCTGCCTAAAGGTCAGATGACAGAATGGCTCAAGATTTATTTTTAACTGCCCTACACAAGGAGTGAATTCCCACTTCCCAGCTACTTGGATCCTTGCCTCCTTTATCATTCAGCCTTGCCTCATTCAGCAGGCAGCATCTGGAGAATATATTCCTCATTTTCCACACGAGTTGCAGGGCGGGCAGTGGCCAAGGCAGGGCTTCCATGTGAACAAGGAACAATGTTTATCATCTAGTGGCCAAGGCAGGGCTTCCATGTGAGCAAGGTACAATGTTTATCATCTGATGTGCAGAGAGCATTTCATTTTCCTAAGAACTTCACCTTAGACATGACAGCCAGTTGATCACGAAGCCTGTGGGAGCCAGAAGTAGTTCTTTACCCCTGGACTTGTCAGGGGGTTGTACAAGCCCCACAATTCAAAGCATTGTAAGGAATGCTTTCTTGTAACGCTCTTTGTTTAGCATAGCCAAGCCTAGAGAAGGTTGCTGGCAGACTCTTTGCACAGAAAGTTACAGAGCAGATCATCACTTAAAAAGTAAGGAATGCTTTCTTGTAACGCTCTTTGTAGCGTAGCCAAGCCTAGAGAGAAGGTTGCTGGCAGACTCTTTGCACAGAAAGTTACAGAGCATATCATCACTTTAAAAAAAAATCATAATTACTGCATTTACAGACATTTAGGCATGAGATTAGATGGGCTTATTCTGTATAGTGTAGAAAAAGCTACCTGAGCGAGGCATTTTAGGTGTTTGATAAAAAACTTACGTTGCTGGCAGCAGCAAAACAAATCAGGAGACTGACCTGATTGATTTCAGGGCATCTACTTACACATCCATTGCACTTGCACTTTCAAGAGAAATTTTTAAAAGCCTCCCCTCCCAAAGTATGGGTGTCCGGAAGGATCCAGAGAACATTCAGTACCTACTAGCCTTAATGATATAATGGGAAACTCTTTCATGCCTGAGAAATAAATGCCTTTTCTATACCTCAGGGGAGCAGTTGTGCAATCCTGGACGACTTGCCATGCCTAGGCTAGTCTTTAAACCCTCGGTTCCAGCTGTACAAGAAGCCGGAGCTCCAGAAAGCCACGTTGCCAGCCCAACCGCACGCCTTATAAGGAACTTTTCTTTCCTATCGCTGTTTACTGAGCCATCTCGGAGAGATGAAGCCAACGCTTCAGCGTGCTGCAGGACGGCCCGGTCTGTGCTTGCAGGTGTGTATTCCCATCCGAACAGCAACGTGTAGATAAGACCGATCAGTTGGGCCTATAAAGCGGCCGATCTTTTATTACTTTGTGATTGTATAGTGAACCAAAGCAAAACAGGGAAAGTGCAGAGCTCAGCACTATCTGTTTCTTAGCTGGAAACTTGCCACTGTTTACAGCCCAAATGCTGCAAATACAACCCCAGGTTTCTGGCTGTCTGACATCAACGGGAGCTTTTTCTTATCGAGCTCAGGCTTATGACACACATCTTTTTGTATGTTTTACCACACCGGGATAATATTTAGTTACGCTTCTCCAGAAGCATGGCAGTCCCCCCGGCAGCGCGTATCGTCCCTCTGACTGTGACAAAGGACACGCGTCTGCTCGCAGTGTAAATACTGTCCATGCCTTGGTCTAAATTAAGAATTATCAAGACCAGAAGGCTCCAATCCACTATTTATAGATTCCTGTGACTCTCCCAAGTTGGCTGGTGAAATGTTTTGGCTCCCGAAGAAAACGAAGGCGCGTCGCTGTTGTGGCGTCTGTCGATACGGGGCTCACCCCGGCGTCGTTTCCCCGGGGCGGCAGCAGCCCCCGCCGCCGCCCTCGGCCAGCTCTGCCCTCGCC
>NW_010245586.1:15517-31757 GCF_000690775.1 Eurypyga helias | reverse complement strand
GATTTTTTATCATTCTCAATAGTTAAAAGAGGGGTATAAATCCACACTGAATTTGCAACTACATCTACACTACCTCATAACATGTGTGTGAAACAATGGGACCCTGGCAGGTTTTTCTAGCTACTTCAATTTCAGATTTTGATGTGTTTTCTTTGCAGATAATTATTTTTTAAATATATTTAAATTAAAACTTATTACTTCTTTCTCCTAAAATTTTAAAGAATTAATGAGTTGATCAGGATAATAGTTCCCAATATGGCTGCTAAAAGTTTACTGACTATCAGTGAGTAATTTCAGAATGGCTGATGTCCTTTGGCTTAGGAAACGGAGTCTTACTCTGCCTAGACAATAAACAAAATGTGCCAACCATTCTTCGAAATTCATTATTATCTATTAAGAGAAAAAGCTGTTAGAAAACAATAGTTCTCACTAATGATAAAGTAGGGTTCAAAAATGTCAAAATTATGATCCAATTTGTATGTTGAAAGCCATGCTTTATGCAAACCATGCTGTTACTTGATGAAGGCTAGACAAGAAGAGAATCACACCACTTTGCAAGTAGGGTAAGTCTGAAATGAATCCCTCTAAAAATATATTTACATCTAACAACTAAAATCTGAAGTCAGCTCAACTTGTTAGTCATCCTTCAACAGATATAATAATACAGACTTTCAATCTGACAGTCAAGGGTAAATTTTGCTGGTCATTGGAAGTAAATATAAACAAGAAATATCTAAAGAGATACTACCTTTACTATAACAATCTAACATTTGGAAAATTTACAAATAGATTTTCCTTTTCAGACTTCTACATTTGAGAAAGCTCCTGACTGATGACGAATGATTCCCAGAAAAGTGCCTTAACTATTAACTCACTGACACAGAGATATCTGAGGAGGAGGGCAAGTTGCTCTTTACCTGTGCTGTTCAAATTGTACCTTTGTGTGGATAGTGAAAAAATAATGTGACTTGAGAAAGAGGCAAAAACAGGCAGGGATGATAAGGAGTTGGAGAAAAAAAAAACAGAGAAAACTGGAGGAGCCAAATTCCAGAGTCCTACAATGCATTACAGTTGCTCTCTCTTTGGAGATGACTGTTGTCTGACTTACCTAATAGATATTTTGATTTCTATTCTCAAGTGGCTAATTTATCTGACATATTCTACAAAGAACTTGTGGATCTACCTAAACTTTGAATTATTCTCTTGGACCTGAGTGTTTAAAAGTAAAGCAAGGTCAACTTTACACCAGTTTTCTGTCTCACTTCTGCATCTAAAGTCAAGCACTCATTCAGACAGCTTTACCTCAAACCCATGAAATTCCATTACTTTGGATCAGGCCTCTAGAAAAGCATAAAGCTTTGAAGTGAATAGAAATTGCAGGTATCATAACTCTGAGAAAGCAGCTATTTAATTTGGCATCTGAAAAACAAAAGGTGTAAATGCTTGCCTTTCAGCAGGTTAAAAATTTTATCCTTCTTAAAAAGTTTGACTTAAAAAGATAACTTCTGTTCTCCAGTCCTGATTACAAGGATGAAAGAAGTATTTATTGGTTAACTGTCTGTCACTATACTGTATTCTCCTGTGTTGTATTTACAAAGAAGCAAGAATTGTGTTGGCGCAGAGGAGATCAATAAGAAGTCTGTTATCAATCTACTAGCAAACTTTGAAGTTAGAAAAAAGGAGAACTATATTGCTTTCAAACATCCCTGACAGTTTAACAAAGATGTAGCAAAGACAGAGAAAGAGATGGGGAGGAGCTGTAATGACTGCCCTTGGTAGCAAAGAAAAGAAGAATGACTCAGGTGCTGAAGAGTTACATGAACCACGTAGTTTCATCCTTCAGAGGTTGAAAAGTTCAGGGCTATTAGCTATTTTCTTCTACTGACAATGAACAAAAGAACAAAGCAAGAAAAAGAGTATCTGTCCAAACAGACTTTCCACTTTTATTGGCCTAACAGCTTTACTTTCATCTAAGAAAGCATGAAAAAATAGAGCAAGGAGTCATGAAGCATTCAATCTTTAGCCTTGAAAAAGAACTTTGTTAAGCCTTTAAAACAAAACCGCTTGATCTTTTTAACATGTAAGCCACACAGACAGCAAAACACATCATTGTGTGATACAAAGTAAAATCGCACACATATTTTTTTCTCATGCAAATTTTTCTCATGCAGCACTAACCAGTGCTCTCCAAGAAGAAAATTTTGCAATATGCAGAGCTGACTTCACTGTTAGCATTTAATCCATTTTAACTCTTTAAAGAAAGAAACAATCTAGTAACCGTCTGATTAAAATAAAGAGGTATCTAAGTGGAACATAGGTAGCCCCAAGGTATTTTATTGCCTCTTAAACAGTGTCTCTCCATAGGGTATGATTAGATATTCTGGGATTGCATATGTGCTGTCTTTGCTGAAAATTTTTCTCCTGAGCACAATATGACACTGAGATTAGCAGCATTGCTGGACTTTTTCCTCAGGGAAAGACTTTTGGCCCCAGAATCTTAAGATTTCCTGTATGTTTTCAATCAAAGATACAGCTTGTGTTTCTTGTGCTCTGCCCCTGACTCCATATGAACAAGTCTGAAGAAGCAGAAAACTCAGCATCTGTGATGCTTAAATTTCCTTACTTTGAAATAACATGCGATATGAGCTTTGCACTTCCTTATGATTATGATTTGTTATCTAACTCCATAAACATGCAAAATATTAAACCTTGAAAAATGAGGTCTTATTTTTAGCCTTAATGTTTTCAGACAGAAGTTAAGTATGTATGTTTGAGTGTGTGAGCATGTATTTTTCAGGTTTATTGCACCATTTGGGGGAGCTGTTTCCCTGTGGTTCTTGCCTGCTAGCACTGAAGCTCCATTTTGGCCATTGGTGTCAGTGATAAAGAATTAGAAGTACAGACGAGGTGAAAAGAGCTAGTGTGACTGAACAGATGAAATTGGAAACAATAAGGCCTAACCTTGGGGATATATATCATATGATTTGGGGCTGAGGGGAATAGATAAATGGCCAATTTCAACAGAAGAAGGAAGCCCTGAGTAGCATTCAGCAGAAGGAAAGAGCTGAAGAGCTGGAGTTGTAGCTTGGCTGATGCTGCTCAAGGAGCTATCCTGAAAGAGAGGACAAGAAGTACTAACAGGAAGGAGATTACTGGACATATAAAAGTCCAGAGCAAAATGAGGTCCTGAAGAGTCATGTGTGTGTTTTAGTGGGGTGGGGATACTCTGTGGAGCTGGGGGAGGAAAAGATGGATTTGCTGTGATAGACATGTAAGTAATGTACACATCTTATATATACATTTTTCCTTTTATTATTTTTTTTCCCTAGGTCCACAGTAATATCAGGAGAAAGCTGCAAACTACAGACTGAAAAGAAAACAACTGCCTCAGCCTTTTGTTAACCAAATGACTGATGTACTGAAAAAAAACCCCCAAACAAACAAACAAAAAACCCCCAACAACCATAAACAAAAATATCCCACCTCTTTTATCAAACAAATGAACACAAATGAGACTGTGGAACTCTGTGTGCTGGTTTTAGTGTACAGTGTAACCTAATGCCATCAAGCTATAAAGGGGTACAAACAATTAGTATTTCTGGTGTGATTGGGGGAACTCTGCTGGAGGCTGAAATAAGCCTGAATGGGAAGAAGGGTCCAAAGCACCCTGTTGTGATCGGCCCAGGGGCTCTGTGCATCCTTGGCACAGACTATCTCAACAGGATATTTTAAGGACCAAAAAGAGTACAGGTGGGCTTTTGGTATATCTCCTTTGGAGATGGAAGAAACTGAGCAGCTGTCTACCTTGCCTGGTCTCTCAGAGGACCCTTCTTTTGTGGGATTGCTGAATTTTGAAGAGCAACAAGTTCAAATAGCTACCATGAAGGTTCTTTGGAGGCAATATGACACAAACCAAGACTCACTGATTCCCATCCATAAGCTGGTTTGTTGACTGGAGAGCCAAAGAGTGATCAGCAAGACTTGTTCACCCTTTAACAGCCCCATCTGGCCAGTGTGTAGGTCTGACAAAGAATGGAGACTAACAGTGGATTATTGTGGCCTGAATGAAGTCACACCACCACTGAATGCTGCCATGCTGGATATGTTAGAACTCCAATACTAACTGGAGTCAAAGGCAGGCAAGTAGTATGCCCCAACTGACATTGCTAATGCCTTTTTCTGCAGTCCTTTGGCAGCAGAGTGCAGGTCACAGTTTGCTTTCAGTTGGAGGAGTGTCCAATACACCTGGAATCAATTGCCTTGGGGTGAAAACACAACACTACCATTTTCCATGGACTGATCTAGATTACACTGGAACAGGGTGCAGGTCCAGTACATCAGGAAGAAGTTCTTCATGGAGAGGGTGGTGAGGCACTGAAATGGATTGCCTAGGATATTTGTAGGTGACCCATCCCTGGATATCTTCAAGGCCAGGCTGGATGAGGCTTTGAGCAACCTCTTCTAGTGGAAGGTGTCCCTGCCCATGGCAGGGGGGTTAGAACTAGGTGATCTTTAAGGTCCCTTCCAACCCAAACCATTCTGTGATGATTCTATGAAGATCTGCAATACATTGATGACATCATCATATGGGGCAATGCAGCAGACACAGTTTTTGAGAAAGAGAAGTTCATCCAAATCCTTCTGAAAGGCGGTTTTGCCATAAAACAAAGTAAGGTCGAAGGACTTGCACAGGAGATCCAGTTCTTAGGAGTGAAATGGCAAGATAGGCTTCACCAGATCCCAATGGATGTGATCAATAAAATAACAACTATGCCCCTGCCAACAAGCAAGTAGGAAACACAAGCCTCCCTAGGCACTGTGGGTTTCTGGAAGATATATATTCCAAATTACAGTCAAATTGTAAGACCTCTCTATGAAGTGACCCAGAAGAAGGGCTTAACTATCCCATGCAACACACCTCCTCTTCTGTGCTGAATGACCACCAGAACAGATGAAGCCCAAAGTCATGGAATGAATGCACTTAATGCACGTTTTATGGTAGTAAAAAAGACAATCCATAGACCAAAGTAATAGTAGCTGCACATTATATCAAAGGATGGGATGGGAAGGGTGAAGGTGATTAATGACAATGTATTGAATAATTGAATTGAGCATGATGTAAATGGTGTGAAACAAGGGGTGGAGAATGTGCTGGGTTTAGTTGGGTCACAGTTAATTTTCTTCACAGTAGCTAGTATGAGGCTATATTTTGGATTTGTGCTGAGAAGAGTATCTACAGATAAACACTGGCGGTTTTAGCTGTTGCTAAGCGGTGCTTGTACTAACTCAAGGATTCTGGTGCTGCCCCTGTATTCCCACGTTCTTTGCTACAAGAAGGCGGGAGTGTGGGTTGGGAAGGACACATGGCCAGGGCAGCTCGTCTGGACTGGCCAATTGGGAATTTCATTCCATAAAACATCATGATCAATATATAAGCTGTGGGTTGGGCCAGTGGTGGGTTCTCTCTCTCCCACTCTGTCTCTCAGTCAGTTGGCAGGTGATGAGTGGTTGTAGAATTTGTTTTCTTTTCCATTATTTTCATTTCTTATTTTTACTATTGTTAGTATTATTCCTATCAATATTTTATTTAATTTACTTTTAAATTATTAATTTTTTCTTATCTCAATTCATGAGTTCCTTTTCTTTCCCTCTGATTCTCCTCCTCCACGGGAAGGTGGGGGGGGGGAAGGGGAGCGAGCAGCTGTGTGGTACTTTCTTGTTAGCTGGGATTAAACCATGACAGAGTGGAAGCTTGAAAGGATAAATACAATTTAACCAAGCAACCAGTAATATGTTCTATGTCTCCACAAACATAAGATGAATATACATGAATGGAGTATTTATATTAAAGGAGGGAACATAAATGAATTTGACTGTAAAAGCTGATTAATACTTCTTCCCTCTCTCTTACTGTTCTCTTTCCCCCCACTTCTGCACAAGCAATGTGGAAGTATCCATTTTTTACCATGTTACTTCCCATCTCTCGCTTAGGCCTTCAAAGCTGGAGCTGCAGACAATGAGTGAGAATGCAGGCCATTAATTTACTAAGCAAGTATAACAAAAGGGCAAAAGGCACAGAGCACGGCTTCCTCCCCTTCACTGCATTTATGTGAAAGCAAAAGGTACTTTACTCACTACCAGAGGTCACATGGACAAGAGCTGTGATTGTATCTTTCAGTGGTAAATGAAATAAAACCTCAAAAGAATAAAAAAACTCTTAGTATTTCCCTCACACTAGCTTAGAATCTAAGTTCCCTGATTATTTTGCACCACAGTGCACCCTAACAAATGTAAGAGTACACAGCAGCCTGAGTTGTATGTACTTAAAAAACTGCCAGCAACAAACCACACTGCCAGACTGTCAGTAAATTATGTACAGAAATGAAGTGCATGATCGGTACTGCAATCTACTTGTAAAACTATCTTACATGGTAAACTAGCTAGCCTGTGACCCAGTGACAGTGCCTACATTAAAATTAAGCTTTCTTTGGAAAAGTTTTTACTTAATTTACATCTATATTTTTCATTTTAAATTTTGCATCCATGACTGCAAATGTCCAGTTTCTTTTAATATACTTATTTTAAATTCAGATGTGTTCTATTTCATTTTATAATCTACTGCCACTGTCTGCCCCTAGTTTACCTCTTAAAAAAATAAGTTATTCTCTAACAATGATAGTTTTGAAGTTGCAGAAATTCAAATTAATTAGGGTGGGAAGAGTTGGTCCAACTTTAGTTTTATTTAATTTTCTTTTTAGGCATGATATTAGCTTCTATAATTCCCTAAGTCTTTATTTCCTTAGAGCAAGTGTTGCAGGAATTTAATCCACAAGCTGCACCAGCTTCTTCGGATAAGTTTTAAAACAGAGCTAGATAATGGTTCTTACTGTTGCTCATTTCTGTTTCTCTGCCAACATAATGTAATGGTGAAGTAACGTGACTTGACAGCCAACTGATTGGTCCATCACCAGTACGACAATCACTGTAGTGTTCCAAAGAAATTTTCTAAGGAAATAAATGGAAAACCCGTATTCTGTCACTGAATGATGGCTGAGTGAATATTTTTGTCCACAGTATTCACAGATCTAATGAACAAATACTAGTGCATCTCATGTTTCAGTCTAAATTGAACCTGGGGCGGGGGGGGGGGAAGATAATTTGAGTATAAAAGAAAAAAAAATAAAAGGAGACCACAAAGGGTAATCTTCAGTGGTTTACAAGAAGAGGGAAAGTGTTTGGGAGGAAGAAAAGGTCCAAAAAATTTCATCTCTGATATTCTTACTCAGGCAGAAATTTCTTTAATATAAGTACAGTTTTAAATGACCAAACTATGTAAGACTGGACTGTGAATCTGTATGTTTCCTCTCATCTGCCAGTTAAATTATTCATGATTAATCTCTTGCTAATCCTTTTTTTTTTTTAACTGTTGTCTAAACAGGCAATACTGGATGGTTATTAATTCAGCTAGTTATCACTTTCAGTAAAGAATTCCCTTCACAAATCTGTCAGGGATGTCACTACTTTTTCAATCTCTCAAGTAAAATTAAAGACTTACTTGTTTTTGCTTTGCTTTGCATTTTTATCTTCTCATAACAGACTTCACCATACAATTAGTACAGACTTAAAAAAAATCCTGGAACTCTGGCAGGATGAGAGAGTCATCTTAGTTCTTTCTATTGTTGAGCGAACATCACTATTCAAAAGGCAAAATGCTTTCAATGTGAGAAGGAGAAATTTTGATGAGACAAATAAAATGCAGCTTTTCATAAAGCCCTGGCAGTTTAGGGGTTCAGTTTATTTTTAGCAATTGTTGCAGTTTTCTCGGCTCAGTAATGACTCTCGAGTAAAAATATACTCAACAAGAAGTTTAACTGTAGAATGAGTTTTTCAGATAAATAAATAAGACTAATCAAAAGTCAAAACTGAAGCACCCCATCTTCAGCAAATCTTTTTCACCAGATATTTTAACAATTGTTAACACTCCTCAATTTTCTCAACATTTATCACCAGAATTTCGTCACCTAGAAATATACTTTGTGGCAATCAAGGAAATCAGATTAGAAGATTCGGTAGACCACACTAGGTATTTTGCTATCAATACTTAATTTGGATGTGCACATCATAAGTGCTATCAATGAATGATATCCATGATATGTATGTAATACCAGCACTGAAAATTTTGCCCATTTTCCAAATTGGGCTGTGACTGAAGGTCAGAGTCTGCTGTCTGGGGAGGTGCATGGAGGCAGTGCTAGGAAGAGTCTGGGGTGGTAATGCCTTCATTACTGCTGCTAGAGAAAGCCTCTGGAGCCAAGACTGCAGAAGCCCATGGGAAAAAAAGACGATGGCTATGGAACAAAGAACCTAAAACAGACAAAAGATGTCTAAATTATGATATAGGGCTGTTATTTGAGCTATTCATATGCCATAGACATCTGTTTCCCTCTCCTTTATGTGTTGGGTCAGAACCAGCAGTAGGAGTTCAGAAAGGGTTCATGAGTATCAGGAACTAGAAGATCTGGTCTCTCATTTCTTAAGAAAGTTCTCTAACTACACAAAGTAAGGAGCAACTCCTTCCCCTACACTCATAAAATGAAGAAGTTACAAATGCATTTGCTTTCTGTCCAAATCCTGTCTGTTCATTTTAGATGTCTTTCCAGTGTTCATAGGAAAATAAGTCGTCTGAAGATGTGTGTACTAATATGAGTTGCTTCTAAATCCTGGTGGGTCTCCAACTAAGATAGCTTTTGAGCTGAACAGGGAAAAGCCTTTCTACTGTTGGATACTTCAGATCAAATGGCTGTGGCACAAAACAGGGAATGAAGTAATCTCCAAAATCCAACTGAGACTTGGTTGCCCAAAATCAACATGTACACTATGCAATGAACCTTCACTCTTCCTAGTGCCTGCCTACACTCCCCCATCCCATATTCTGCTGGTTTGCCTGATAACATTATTTTCATATACCAGATAGTTTCTTCATCTTTTTGGGAGTACAGAATTTAAAAAATAAATTGTTGGTTCTTTTTTAAGCAGTATTGATTTTTTGTTGTTTGTTTGTTATCTTTTGAAATATTGTTCTCCACATCTGTATTAATTTGGAAAGTTTTGTTCTTGACAAAATGTCTAGGAGAGGGAGTAAGCAATACCCCAGCAGCCTATTTAAACTGGAGTGCAAACTGATTTTTATGATTCCACCTTACTGCTGTTATAACTTTGGCAGTACAAAGAAAGTTGTTATTATTATGTCCTTGTTGCATACCAACAGCCCTTGTCAATACTACTTGTAAGCACCAAAGAAAAGTATAAAGATAAAACATCTTTTACATATGAAAAAGACATCTTATTTTTCCTAAATCTACTAGTATGGATTACTGATTCAATTGGTTTTAATTGTAGCCAATTGAGGAACTATTTCTCATATTTTCCCCTTATACGAAATACGAAACAACCAATCACATAGTATTCATTATGAATATTTGTCTAAGAATACTAGAATGACTGGGGAAAAAAAAAAACCACAAACAAAAAACAAATCCCTTTGGGATTGAAAAAAAAAACCCAAACCATTGGGACTGAAAAAAAAAAACCAAACCCAAACCCTTTTGTAGAAACTACTTTAACAAATATTAGCGAACATACAGATTCTGCAAAATACTTCCAGATTACAAAATCACACTCTCATCACCTTGTCATATCTCTTTTTCTGCAAGCTATGAGCTCCATATAAGCATAACTCTGAATTCTCATATTTACCATCTAGATGTCCAAATTCACATGTGAGACTCCTTTTGTTGTCCACAGGCTTTGCACATATATCTGTCCTGATATGGTTAACAATGTTTAGTTGCAATTCCTTAACATACTGTTGGAAGACCAAGTGCTCCAAAGTGTTTTCTGATTTGTCATTGGAGAAATACTTTTATTTAAACTATTAAACAGAAGAGAATCTTAAACAAAACCTGGGAAAACTGGCATAACTTCTGGACTTGATCCTAACTTTCACTGATGCTTTTCCAACAGAAAGTTGGGTACAGTGTTTTTGCTCAGCTGTGTTAAAACTTTCTAACGCCACAGTTAGCTTCATGTGATAATGAAAAGAACATCTACTTAATATTCCTACCTTGCTAGATGATGGGTACAAAAGAGAGAAACCAAAAACTGGACAAACCGAGGCTTTTCACCTTCTGTTTCCTGTATGGAAAAACAAGCTGCTATAGCAGCGATACGCTGTAAATTATGGAAGTGCAGTAGTAAATAGCATTTTCTGAAACATCTGTGCTGCAAATGTATTTCTTTCCTGAAGCTCCTTGTTATTTTATGTAGCAACACATTTATTCACACTCATGGCATTAAGTAAAATATTATTCCAGGTTTACAATTGTGAAGTTGCAAAACATATTGCATCACAATTTCATTTCTAACAATATAGAAATGTTTCCAAAATATTTCTAGCAAAATTTTCTGTGCTGCAGATTGACTACAGGTAGAAAGCACAAGCAAGAGCTCTTACACAGGTTTTGATATATGTTACTCATTTTTTAAAGGACTGCTAAGCAAATTTATTTTAAAAGTTAAAATGCAGAATAGAGCTGATGAAGTAAAAGCAATGGAAAACAGACCTTGAATTGCTGACCATTTTAATAATTTTCTTTTCATACTAAGAATAATTTCAAAATAATTAGAAAACTTTCTGCAGTATGTGTCCATGTCAGAGAGGAATTCCCCAAACGCTCCATGGCAATCTTTGTTTTAATACATTCAATGTTAGGAATTTTCCACTTTCTAGAAGTCTGAACAGTGGTCTTGCATCAAGAAACTAATTAAGCAAACAAAGAATACAACAACAGATGGCAAACACAGGATAAGAGTGATATTAAACTTGATTCATCGACTTTTTCTTAGTGTTAACAGAAATGACATTAAAAATGTATTTTAGTATCTTGGCTTCAAACTGATTAAAGAAGAACCTATATAAATCAGAGCACTGTGAGAATAAAATGTATAAACTGAACTAAGATTATATTTTTCCAGATAGAATTTTAGGGAAAGTAGTATCATAACATCGTCTGTAGGCAGTTAGATCCATGGTATGAGCTAACTATAAAAAGTTCCAAATGATGCCCAACTTCTATGAAAACTATATTTAGTTTTAGCATTAGTAAAGGAAAGTATATTATCTCTGCCTAATGGATTAGATGTGAAGTACAAAGATTGATCCAAAACCATTTTTTACCTAATACTGAAGGGGAAATTACCAGTTTTAATTTTATCCCAATAAATAGTTTAGCTTCCACTAAATTTGGGCCAGCATATAGTCACAATAAGTAAATTACAATTTGGCTGTCAGTACTGGCATTAATCTGACAAAGCAATTAAAAAAAAAAATCAGTTTCAATGATATTTTGCTTCTGTTTTTTCTTACTGAGAGACTACAAAAAATTAGTTTTCACCTGCAGATAATATTCTATGAGACACAGAAGGCTTCAAGTTAGCTGTAAAAAGAAAGCTGAAGATAACTAAGTCTTGCCTTTCAATTAAGGGATAAATGGAGATTTCCTCCCCTCCTTCCCTCTGAAAAGATAGCATTAAGGATATTCACTCAGGCTATGGTAGTAATTTTCCTCCACAAATGACTGGATCTGAACCTCTCTCTTCAGAAATTTTCTTAAACATCACCCATCTGGACAGAAAAAAACTGTTTTCCCTCAGTTATATATTGGGAAAGAACTCACCACTTTCATTAGAGGACAAACTGGGTAACAGGTGTCTCACATCCTGTCCTTTAGTAGCTACTGGGTGTTTATATACCCTCTGGATCTGACAGCTGGTGAATGAGATTGATCAGGAACTATAACAGGAGAGGATTGATCCAGAGTAGGGACTGGTAGATAGCCATCCAGATGGAGCTATCCAGAAAGTGATTAGGCCTTGTAGTAAACATCCTGTCGAAGGATAAAGCCATTTCACTTGTATAGGACTATTAAAGTATTTTATAAAAATTGGAATAGCTCCAGCAAGAGCTCTGCTGCAGGAAAACGACACCTCAGTGTGTAAAAGCTTCACCTGTGAGTTAGGGGATCTTTGGCCTGAAGTAGGAAGAAAGGGAATTTGAGGTCATTTCTCTTACCTTTCAGGTCGGTACCTCAATCACAGGGACATGACGTGTTCTAAAGAAGCATTGCCTCGTATTGAAGCTAATGGACTTAATTAATGTTTGCTTCAGTGAAGGGGAGTTTCTGTAGCTTCATAAGCATTAAGTAGTGCCATCAATCCTTAGCTAAAGCAGATTTCAGTAGTTGCCTGACTACAGCTTTATCTGACATGTCTCCTGTTCCCTCTTCTTGAACAATGCTATGTATGCATTACAGTCCAACTGGGTAAAAATGCATAGTTTTCTGTCACATGCTCAGGAATATGGCACTGGAATGGTAGATTACCCATGGTCAGAGATGAAGTATTTCACTCAACCTGATGATATACAGCATAGAAGGGCTCTCTCTAGGACTACAGTGGTATGAGATAAATAAAGCCTTTTACATTAGAGGGCAAGTGTCAATTGAATTGCATAGTCCCGGTTTCCAAGTTTTTTCAATAAGGGTCTCACAGAGGCAAGATCTCCTAACATGACCCCAGAAGGGCTACCATATCTATATTGTGTCTTTCCTCCTCATTAGGATCTTGCAGTGCCATCACAAACCTGACATCCAAGTGTAAGGCAGGGACATGCCCAGATGAAAAACAACCTGTCAAATCTTAGTGCAGATGTAAACACAGGTAGGGAGGGAAAACATTTTGCTGAACAGAAGGAAGTTATTTGTCCTCTAACAAGAGCATCTAGCACCCTGCATCCCATAAGTCAAATAGTATATTATTTTGCAGCCCACAGCTCACAAGCTAGGTTTGCAGTTACTTGCAGTAGGTAAATATTGTAAAAGAAAGACTACCAGAGATGTCAAGAAAAGGAATTTTCTGTCTAAGATGAACTTTGAAAATATTAATAGTCTTGTTAGGTGGTATTTGTGGTACTAGCTGTTAAGCTTTGATCATTTTGCTTTTTTATATTTTGTACTACTACATCTTCATTTAGAAAGTGACAGGCAGTGATAGAAGCATGAAGAAGAACTTTCATGATTTGGAGAACTGCAAGCTTTTCTTATGAAAGATGCAAGTATTTTAAAAATGGCTTTTTGTTAAGTCATTTACAAAACCATATCAGAATAAATTTATAGTGCTAGTGTCAATGATTATTATTCTTGGTTGTACCAACACAAACTAAAAACCTGCTCAGCCTGCTTTTTTTTTTTTGTGTGTATCAATTCAGAAGTGCCAATTTAACCTAGAAATTCATTAAAGGAATTCTAATTATTAAAATACAGAAATAAAATATCAAGACTTGGGTCTTTTAATCAAGTTTACAGGGTAGCTAAAGCCTTGTAACTTTCTCTTGCAACTCTTGTAATTTTTTTTTTTTTTTATTTTCTATTGAATACTGACAGAATTAAATCACAGAAAGGATATTTCTATTTTTACTTCAAATTTTAAAATGAAGATATAAAATGTCATCATTTCTTAAATTCCATTTTTTGTAACCAATTTCAGAGATTAAGATCTGAAGTGAAATACATAATAATTACCTAAACACATTTATACATTAAAATAATTTCTTTCTTATTTTAAGAATACATTATTTTAATAATTGATCTGTAATTAGAAATGCATATTTTATAACCGAACTACATATAATTGTTTAATACAAAATATCCATATATTGAAAGGTTAACAGAAGCATTATGAGATGTTCAGTCTGTTCTTGCTTCATACCAAGAATCAGTTAATACCTGCAATATTTATCTTATATTTATGTACTGTGTTTGATGATCCTACAAGAATAGCACCACTAAAATTTGTCAAACACTTATACTAGCAATAATAAGTATTTATTTCTTTGCAGCACTGGAGAAACAGGACTGAAATAAAGAGGTTTTGTTCACTGTTTACACTTGATCTTACATATGGCTTGCATATTAATTTCAGTTATTATAAATGGAAATTCTATTACAGTAGTTCTAGATAAACTAGATAATAAGCAGAGGATCAATATTTTTAGCCAATTGTCATAAATTAACAGTCAAGCTGATGCCTTTTAGCTGCATTATCCAAGTGAATATGTGTTAATAAAAAGAAATATAAAAAACAAAATGAAATTTTGGTAAATTTATGTAATGTTTCAGAATGTACTAAAGAAATTAAAAGCAGTGTTATCATCTTCTTTACACTGATTGTGAATTATGCCTGCAGAGCGGAGGTCTTTGCAGAGATGTTGGAGGAAGAGCTGTACTGCCTCTACCAGCAGAGTCTGCTGTGTGCATATTACCTGTGTTTCACATTTCACAACAGTTTGTCATTTCAAAGTTCATAATCTAAGACCATGGCTCTGAAAGAAGTTATACCTATGTTTCATTTTGAGCATTTGATCAGTAGCATTGGATTCAGCAAGTTAACTATTATATATGAAAGGAAATGTGTTTGTAGAGTCAGGGCCCAAGATCATGAAATGACAGAGCCTGCATGTTTCTCCATTCCGACACATATGTCGGTAGATGTCTGATATTGGACCTACTGCTAACTTCTGCATTATATTGCAAATTAAAAACCAGCTACCTGAAAATTTATCAAGATGAGGATTTTTAAAATAATTTTAGATGTCAAAATGTTTACTTCAGCTTCTCTAATGTGTACTTGGAAAAGAAAATATATGTCTGTTTAAATTGCCAAGAACGCTTGTCATTTTTAGCATGTGTTCATGCATACAGATGATGGTAAGTGATGTGACATTTGAAACAAGGCATCAGTGACAATATGAAAGAATCTGAAAAGTCTGGGGGTTTTTAAATCTTCAAAAAGAAACCTAGGTAACACAAAAAGAATTAGGCCACAAATTGTTGAGTTACTGAATTTCTCTACATGTTTAAGTCTAAGAACAGCTGCTGTTACATAAAGAAAATCAATGCTCAGATGCAAGTCTTTTTACAGACTCATTACAAAAAAGTCTATGCTAATTAATATTGCTTTGATTCTGTACGACTGCAAAAATACTGCTTTTTTATCATATAAACTGTATCTCTAATATGGTTCTTTGATTTACTTCTATTCCTATTCATAAATGTCATTAAAAGGACATCAAAAATTAAAGCAAACTTTTAACACAGAACAGTGTCAGGTCTATGTATACTTGTAACAGATCTCTTCCTGATATTCTTTGAAAAATGCAAAACTGTATCTTACAGTTACAATTAAACAGTGATGACAAACAAAGTAATTACTAGTTTATTAAAACTTCCTAAATGTCACTGTAAAGAAGAGAGGGACCTTCTCTTTGAAGTTGAAAACAATGAACTAACACACATTCTTCATCACTCTAAATAGAAATTGTTCATTTCCTTCTATAACTGTGCACATAATGCATGTAACACTATCTTTTATTTCCAGCCATTCTTTAAATTCCTTCATTTGTGTATACCCATCATTTTGTAAGCTGCCCAAGAAGGTTCATAATTCCCTGCACTACCAGAGCTTATTTAGCAAGACATTATTGATCACTGTTAATGGTTGCAGGTACTTCTTGAAATCTGAATTTAATTAAAAAATAACAACATGATCATTTGAACATAATCATTATAGTTATATTTGTGACTAATTAGTAAGAATATATTTGCTAATTTCAATATTTTAGTGTAATAAATAGTGATAAGTTAATAAATAAATATATTTTATGGCAAGGAATGTAGTGTTCATCCTCTCTGTTAGTTTGTATACTGTACTGTTCTAAAATGTTTTCTCCAGCTGCTTATACAATCCTGTATAGACCTAAGTAAGGTTTTCAGTAGAGAAAGACACACACAGCGATCTTAAATTATAATTTTGAAGATTTAGCTCTTCTCATTAAAGTTTTAAAATAAGGTGAGAGAAATATAGGTAGATGTATTTTTTCCCTTTTTGTGGTAACATGTATGATATATGATTTTCCTTTTAAGAGGAATGATAGTGAAGGGAGAGACTGCATAGTTTTCCAGAATTCAAGGTGATTTCTCTGCATGTAGCTAAATCCTTTTAATTAAAGGTCAAGGGATGTGATTCTCCCCCTCTACTCTGCTCTCATAAGACCCCATCTGGAGTACTCTGTCCAGTCTTGGAGTCCTCGATATAAGAAAGATATAGACCGGTTGGGTCCAGAGGA
>NW_010245586.1:0-15234 GCF_000690775.1 Eurypyga helias | reverse complement strand
TCTAGTGGAAGGTGTCCCTGCCCATGGCAAGGGGGTTGGAACTAGGTGATCTTTAGGGTCCCTTCCAACCCAAACCATTCTATTGTTCTATGAAATAAATGTGTACATAAAAACAAACAATAAATTAAAAAAAAAAACCCTCCCAAAAAACCCCCAAAAAACCCACAACCCCAAGAAATAGAAATTATAGCTGTTTTTACATAAATTTTCTTCTCATAAATGCCTGTGCCTGTTGCTAGTGTCATGCATCTCAAAGCTGGGAGTGCAATCCACTGCGAAGTGTTACAAAATCCTTGTGTACAGGTAAACATTTAATTCCATTCTCTGTCTGTCATACAGTTTCTCATTTTAGCTGAGGCTTTTCAAGATAGTACTTAAGTTTTGCCTGGTATATATTCTTCCTTTAAAAATATATGAGATGATAATTCATAATTCTCATATTTTAAGCTTGTGAGTTTTATTTTATTTTGAAAATTTTTAATGAAACAAAGAAAATAAGAACTCTGCTATTCTAGCATTTGCAAAAACAACTACAGTAACAAAAATATTTTGAGATCTTCATAAAGATAGACATAAAATTAAAAAAAATTTACTGGTCATCTTTTTAAGGGGCTAGGGGATTTGTTCTTCTGTTACATTATAAAAAAGGTTAGGATTCATTTCCAGAACTCATAAACAATCTTTTGGGAAACTAGTTTTCATTTTTATGAATAGACCAGACTACATACAGTAGGTTGTATTTTTTAAAAACAAATTCCTAAGAGAAAATATCAGCTAAATGCTCTTCCTTCTCCATACATAGAAATACAGATCATTCTGCATGAAAAAGCAAAAACACAGCTAAACTCCCAATGTAACCATCTATACTGTATTCTCAAATTGAACATTTCATTATGTCCAGAACACATTTGCTGGTTTTTAGCACAGGTAAGTAGAAACATTTCATCATTGTACACCTTCACCAGCTTCTCCTTAGGCTGTAACTAGGAAGAAACATATTTGTTTAAATAAAAGAAAAAGGAAAATAGGCTTCTGGAGTATTATCTATAACACTACCATAGGTGTATCCATACTAACAGCATTTTCTTCTAACTATAACACCTATAAATTATTTGAAACCTTGAAATAATGTAATAAAAATGCAGTGAATATTCAGTTCCTAAAGAAATACTGAAAATGTAATTGCTTTTATATCACTGCAATTCAAGATTGAAAATGTTTTACAAACACCACAGTAGAAAGAAATTGTTGAAATGCTGCAGGAGAAGAACTGGAAAGAGAGGTAAAATAAATAGCAATTTTAAAAAGGAGACATTTGGGCAGCACGTCATTGTTAGTCAATATGGTGGCGGGGTGAATAGGAAAGACTTCTCAAAGCATATTCAGGAGGAAAGAAGAATTAATTGGGTTCAAGGGAGTGTTTACAAGGGAATACAAAAAGATCTCAGTAAAGCATATCTAAATAACAGCAGAGTATTTGATAGATGAAAGGTTCCTGTGAAATTTGTGGACCTTATGCTGAAAAGTAAAAGGGAAGGCAATAAACATCAGTGAACTTTGGAAGAACAAAGACACCATGGGTTAGATTTTGTTACTCTTTACTGTGCTCTGAAGTTCACTATTTCACAAATAGGTCCATTCAGTAAATTGGTACGCAGCATTAGATCAAGCCTTCTGTATGGAGATAAATAAGTTATTTAAAAAACAAATATCAAATTAATACATGAGGCTATAGGAACAAGAATGAGATGTTTTGAACTGTTCATATTTTAACATTTTGAAATGAAAAAGCATTACTGTTGTTTTTTACTTCCCATCTTCCTGAAATATAATTATTTTTTAAATATTTTAATGATTTTTTCACTGTCACTCATAAAACATTATCAGAATTATTAGGCACCTTATAAGTCTACCTTTCATTCAGTTTTCAATAATGGTTCAGGTACATTTGAAAATAAAACTAATGGCTTTATGGCTTTTTACACAGACCAAATATAATGTTGTTTGTCTATAATTATGATCTTATCCAGTTTATGCTCTATCACTAATATGTGTATATCAGTGAGTACTAAATTTCAGTTTTCTTTGTTACTATTCTAAATGGTATAACTATTCAAGATTTAATTACAAGGATTAAATATGGTCCTAGCATCCACTGTTCCTGGGTCCAGGAAAAAATAGATGTTATCAGCAGTTCTATACAAGGACTGGACACTTCTAACAATAACTAACTAAGATAAAATAACGTGAAAACTCATGGATAAAAAATAAATTCTACAGAAGATGAGAAGGAAATTTTTATCAGCTGATTTTTATTTTTTATTATTATTTGAGGATTTATTTACCCTTTTATCTTTAGTAGCAGGCAAAAGAAGCAGCATAGAAAGTTTTACAGTTTAATGAAAGGATAGTTGCTGGAGGAAGAGCTTTCAGTTGTGTGGCCCAAAGGTCAGTAGTGATAGATAAGGAAAATTACCTAAGTGAGGAAGGAAACAACACTTCCCAGAGGGGATCTTAACAGGCAAAGTCTGATTCTTGATTGTCTCTGCTCCACTCTTATTAACTAAATACTTTCATAAGTAAAAATCAAAAAATTTTTGTTCTGGTAGTTTCATTGTCAGGGCAGAGAAATTAACAAATACATGCTGCTTAGGTTTTTTAAGCTGTTTAAATTGATCTGGGCGATTTCTAACAGATCAATGCTACTGTCACTTTACATTTTCAAATAAGAATTGTTAAAAAAAAACACAACTGAATATCACTATTTTTATATCTTTGTAGCATATTTAAAAGTCCATTTAGAAAGAAGAGTATTTCCTCAAGTTCACAGGTGAGGAACTGGCAAAGTAAGTGTCTATATTCTTTACTCAATAGTTATTCAAAGACAAGGCTGAGTTAAAAAAAAAGAACCCTTATTGTCCTGAGCTCAATTGTAATACCTTATTTATGTAGGTAGGGGAAGGATAGGATGAAGAGAAGTTATGTGAATCTGATATCAAACATCATGGGAACATTCAGCCATTGACTCTTCTTACTTAGCTCTCCAAGTTGGCAGCCATTATGAATGATGCAGTTGTGTCAGTTCAGGAATCCTTCCTCCTTAACTTTGGTACTCAGGATGAGTGCTGGACACAGAATGGGGAGGACAGTATGTCCTTTAGAGCTATAAGAGACACTATGAAAGGCACTACTTCAAACAATATCTTGACTCTATTTACATTTGAGCAAGAATAATTAATGTCTAGTATGACATGCAGTTCAATGAATAACTAGGAACCTACTTGAGTTGAAATAAACACTTTATCACATTAAAGAGAGACTTACTGCTGGAGCACCTCTCCTATGATGAAACGCTGAGAGAATTGGGCTTGTTCAGCCTGGAGAAGAGAAGGCTCCGGGGAGACCTAAACAAAAAGATGACAAGTTGTTGTAGTCAGGGAACACACATGGATACTCTGAAGGACACTTCCTTGACTGGAAATTGCCATAATAGCCAGTGTCTTCCAGTGAATCCACTATTGTTAATTACCCAAGATAAAAACCTTTCAAATTTCAGAATTTTACTCTTTAATCTTCTGTAATGCACTAGGCAACATTAATATCTGTAATTGTTGAGTTGTGGAATACTCTTCTAGGTTAATTTTTGAGTGCCTTGTAGTAGTGTTTTATTTCAAGTTTGGACATTTTTAAACATATATGTTTCTTATGTTTGCCAGTTTGATTTCCACACCCTTTAATATTTTATTTAATAAACAAGAAGGGCTTTTATTACAGATACTTCAAAAGGAGACAGGTTAACTTTTAACTCATGTAGTGGATTTCGGTTCCTTTCAGTTTTCACTTGTGGAAGGATAATGAGAGAAAAATCTTGCCAAGCATTATAGACATTCATATTATTCCCCTTCAAGTCAAGAAAGAAAATAGTAGAAATATTAGAAATATTTCAGAAGGGAAATTCCATGAAAGAACTATTAAATAAAAATTCGTAACTGGCAACTTACATAAGGAAATCACTCTTTTCAAGAGCAGAAGAAGCCATAGATCTTAAATAATAGATGTTCACAACAACTTCAAAAGCTGTACAGTCATATGCCTGAACGATATCCTCTTGACCTGTTCAGGGTGCTTTCTTTACTTCCTTTGCTTGAAGCACCAAAGATGGCCTCTTTCTGGTCTATTTTTAGCATTTTGTTCAGGAGTTTTACATATTTTTCAACATGAATTTGTAAATAAGATACTTAGCTACACTTAATTTCCACAATTCTTTCTAGTTTTTTATTTCAGCTACACACATAAGGCTCCTTACTTAAATATTATCAGCATCAAATTGTGTTTACAGTAGTCCTTTGTAAGTTTTTCTGGAGATGTATGTCTTCTTGCTTTCATCCTCACACTTTTCTACTCTTCATTCTGAATCCCTGCCAGCTTGTCAGACATCATCTTGGCCTAAGTAAGACTGCCTCATTTTTACCACACTATGTGCTGAAAAAGCTGCTTTTTGTGCCTCTATAATGCTTTTTTAGTGAAAACAGGCTGTTGTGTTCATAGTGCTTCAAGCTGAGGGATCTGGGTTTTCCACCTTGCAGTATGCCAAGTCTGTGCAGTTCTACAGAAAGTTAAATTTCTGTTGGCAAAACTCTCAGGGTCATTGAAGCAAATATTCCCACTACATCAAGCTCAGAGAATAGGGAATGGCATGCAGTTTAAACAGAATTCAAGCCTTGTTTTGCTTTCTGCATTTGCCCCTTCTCAAGAATTTTCTGTTTTCTCTTTGTCAGATTTTAAAAATTTATTTATTTTTGAGGGCTCAACCTGAAATACTTTTTATTTTCCCAGAACTGAAGGTAAAGTTCTCCCCTTATCCTTAACAGAACACTATTTCCTGCTCAATTATAATGCAGATTCTATGGATCATATACTCTATTAGGATAGTCACACAGTAAATGGGTACGTTATACTCAGCATTGTTTCGTTAGTTTTCAAACAAATGGACACCAAGATGCCATTCAATGCCATTTTAAAATACTTGAGCAAAATTTCATATTCTGTAGGAAGAATGGTAAAATACTTTAGCTAATAATTATACTTACATTATGGAATGAGGATAAGATTGATAGTATACTCTTTTTAAAGACATTTTATATTTATAGATAAAAAGATTATTTCCTTGTAAATGATGTCATGTCCATTCACTCTCACTGTTTAGACAAATGCGAGGTGACTAAATAATCAGGACCCAGAACCTAGTCAGGAACATAAGTGATATACATACACTTTCATCTGGGGAAGGTGTTATTGCTTTTTATAATTTTGTCTTGACAGTTTTCATAAATAAGTAAATCAACATAAAGTTTCTAATTTTATATGAAACTACATATTGTATGCAATTTGTTATGCATCTGAATCCATTGTTCAGTTACACCATATTGATACCCTGGGGGGAAAAAAAAAAGAAAACAAATAAGTGATAAGAGTTAGTATTTAAGCTTAGTGTGCTTTTTACTATATGGAAAAAAAATATTTTAATCAAAACTCTATTAAATAAAGAAGTCAGAATCATGTGCAAATATATTTATCATCTTGTCCATTTAGACCTAATTTGTTGGGATTTACAGGAAGGGTCTCTGTCTTACTGCATGAGTGTTTTTTGATTAGTAATTCCTTTAATTAATTTGAAAGCTTGTCACCTGCAGAACTTCAGCTTCTGTAACATAATGTTTTAGTTATATCATAACTACATTTTTTCTTTCTACATTTTCTTTTCTTCCCTTCCTTTTCATGCAGACTTGCTCCTGGTACTGGATTACTATGTGATGCCAGTTATAGACAGCTTCAACGTCTTCTCTATAATTCCATTAATCTTTGTATTTTTTAACCAATTTTTTCTGATCCTGTTAGTCCCTTCTGTAGCAGTCCAACTGTCTCCAGTCCTGCTTCACTGAGTTCGGTTTCATACCCTGCATGAGTGGCTTTCTGTGCCACTCTTTACTAGCATTGCAATATATTTTTGTTGTCTGTCCCGTTCATTCAATTGTCAACTGCTTTTTTTAAATTTTATTTATTCCATGGGGCTGATTTGCTGACTTCATTTACTTCCAGCCTCCTCTATTATACCTTGCAATACCCATTTCTGGCTCACTACTCTTGTTTACCTAGATGACCTTGTGGTCTTTCAAAATCACTGTGCAGACTTCTTTTCCTCCCCTTTTCTCGCTCTTCCTTGATTAAATATTTATAATTCTCACACGAGATTTGTAATTTTCTCTAAGAACTTGCCATTGGTTAATAAAACTTGAAGCATTTCACTGTTTGCTTTATCATTTCCCGCTATGGCTATATGATTCTGAACATTAATATATGTCATTATGTATTGCTGTGAATTTATTTTCCCTAATATTGTTTTCCTCTACTCATTACCAAAGCACTATGATGTGCTTAAGAGTCTTTCAAAAGGGATCAAGCATTCATTAAAACATTTAGCTAAAGAATAGAAGGGAAACATTCAAGGTTTATGGAATTTCCTGCCATTGAATAAGATAATAAAATGTTAGGTCTTTTTCCACCATCGACTCTGTAGATCCTATGATGAATATCAGGACCCCAGCAATGGAAGGAGCAGATACAAGAAGAGCCACTAGTATTTGAATAAATTTTGAGTGACATATTCTTTAAGACCCAAGATGAGTTCTTCAGTTGACAAAGATCCCTTTTAAGGTTTCTTTTTGTCTTTCTTTTAGGTGACTAGTCAGAGACGGTAAAAGTAAAGAGAAGTCACACCATACTGACAAAGTCCCTAGCCTGTGAGTGGTTGGAGTTTAGAAGAATACATTGAAAAAATATCCAACTTATTTTCCTTGTTCCTATAGTCTTTCCTGGGCATCTGCTGGAATTCACCATGAGACAGAAAACTGGGGTAGACGTACCTCTGGTCTCTTTTATCTTCTGCAATTCTCTTTTTCACAACCTCTAGAAAAACTGCCAGGAAAGAGAACAATGTATTTTCTATTCCCCTTCTCAAGCAAAAACAATATTTGAAGGAGGAATTTTGAAGCTTCTTACAGTTCAAGACTGAACAGACAAAACTGTAAAAGAGTCATTCGACAGAATATAGAAATAGGCTGAGTTTGCAGACGCTAAGAGAAATATGGGATTCCTGACACTGACTCTAGGTGGGTTTGTATCTTTTGTTTGATGACCTGGATTGGCACCCTTGGCTTCTTGTCATGTCTGCATGTGCGTACCTGAAATAATACCTGCCCATAAGCAGGACATGGTGAATGACTGAATTACGTATGTGGAGGGGGGAGTCTGAAGACTTCAGAAATTCTGAGTATCTGCTGAAACAAGTTTAGACACCTGTGAATTTAAGATCTAAACAAGTTATATTCATTACAGTACTCATAGTGGTAGATATCATTACCAAGAGGACAAGTACTCTAACTGTGGACTCAGAATCATCTTAAAACCTTCTTACAGCAGAGAACCATGGCATGACTTCACAAAGACTTGGAGCTTGTCCACAAAATTGCAAGAAATATAATATTTTGTATACATTAAAAATTAAAACTCTAAGATAATACTGACATATATGAATGTGACTTTGCTGGGCTTGTCAGTCTTGTTTGCCCATGTTGTAACAGCACAGTGACAAGTGTCACAAAGTACAAAAAGGAGAAAATATAGTAGATTTGTTTTGCAGTAGACATTTAGAGTAATTGAGGTGATTGTTCCTTGACCAAGGCATTTATAGTCCACAGGCAGGAAATTAAAATTTAAGAAAAAAAAAAAGTAATTTTATATAACTATATACAGATCAAGTTCAATCTATACATAAATATAAGGACTTGTCAATCCATAAATACTATAGTCGTAAAAATACAGTTAAAACAAAGAAACTGCTTCTATCATTGTCATTCTCAGACACATATCTCTTTCCAACATAGCAATCTATATACCTACTCTATTTATATATCTGTATGCAAATAAAGGGCATTATCAATATACCAGACTTGGTAAAAATGTCAAAGCTATGTCCAGTTTAGATCCATAAAATTAACATCATAGAATATATGAATATCTAAGAGGGAATTAAATACAAAGAGGAAAAATAGCTGTTTAACAAAAAGAAATAAATATTGAAAGAAGCCTTGCATTCCATGTAAACACACTGACCAAATTAAGTGTCAGATCTACTTTATCACCATTCTTCACTTTCCTCCACTGGCAACAGGATAGCTGACAGAGAAACCTACTTAGTCCCTTGAAAAATGTTGTAATTTCCTTAAAATATAAAATTACTTAAATCTTCACCAGAAGGAACATCCAAGAAAATGGCTCAAGCAAAACACTGTTAAAGAGGGTCCCAGCATTATACTTGTTTTATATCAGCTATCAGGGGGCTGAAGAGCCTTCACTCTTATTGGCTCCAAATTGGAAATGTTTGCAAACAAAATAAAAACAAATGGATGAACAAAAAATACTTTAATCTTTGGGACATTGCAGAATTAACGTCTGTTCCTCCGCTAATATGCTAAGTAATAGTTCTAGTTTTCTGGATTGTATTTGTGATCAGTATATGATGTCTTTAGACAGCAGTAGTATTGTGGAGGTTGACCTCATGTCTGGTACTACACCTTTGCTTTTCATAACTGTTTCTTCTCATGGCTGGATATGTTGTTGATCTCTGATCCTTAAAAGGAATTGTGTTTAGTCCATGAACATCTGAGTGAAGAGCAAAAGGGCACAACTCCGTAGCCTGCCCCAGACTGTTTTTGTGAAGGATTCTGTGCAAATGAAAGAAAACAGATTGGAAACAGAAAGAAGCAAAAGGATACAGATGCAATAAACAAAACTCTTCTAGCTACAGAAGAGCCTAGCACCTCTGAACTGCAGTAATCTTCAAACCTATGAGCAGAAGAGATAGTAACCTTTCCTGTCTGGACTCATGCTCTGGGGGCAATTCAGAGTAGAACGAATTTTAAGAGAAAGAAATGGTTCTCATCACTAGTGAATCTCTATTTTCAAAAGCTCTTGTGAACAAAAAACAGTTTATGTTTAACTCCAAAAATTGTTAGAAGCCCTGGCTGAGTTCTTTTCTGCAATGCAGTGACCCATTCCAGACTGTCAGTCAAAACAGAAGCTGGACTTGTTAATTTTAGAATTGGAAAACTCATGAGGGAAAATACACAAGAATCTAAGGATAAAAGACAGTATGACACACTGCTGATTTTATCTACACCAGACTTTACAAGACTGTGCTGGTTTTGATTGGGATAGGGTTAATTTTCTTCACAGAAAATCTCTGTTGTTTCCTTGTGTTGCATTTTCTGAATTAACTAGTCACAATGGTAAGGACTAGAATAGGTATATAGGAAGGAGTTAGATAGAGACCTATATCCCACATCCTCCCTCTGACAGGAAACAGGATTGGATGCTTTAGACAGAAACAAAATTACACAATGATCTTTCCACTGGTGATTCCTTGACAGTTTTTTTTTTTTTCTAATCTTCACATTGATTTCCTGAGCCAAGATTATGTCTTTGGACTTAATCTAGAAAATTGTTTCGAATCTGATCAATTATTTTTTAACCTATTCACATTTTTATATTTACAGCATTTCGTAGCAATGAATTCCATAGTTTTATTCTGATCTCCATGAAAACATACTTAATCTTTTACCCATTACTAGAGACATCTTGTAATTTCATTTGATGTTCCCTGGTTCACGTCTTGTGGTGGAGGCTGATGAAAAATCACTTTTTCTAGGCCACTCATATGGCAAACCCAGATTCATTTTCCTCCTCCAAATGCTTTTGAGTACAGATGTAAGAAGATGCTTATTTCAGTAAGTAATCTCATTGACTTTAAAAAAAATTCTTGAGAACTTGAATACTGCTACACACAAGAAATTTTGGAATCAGAACATCAATAGCTAACTAATATTCCCATGCAAACATATGCTAAATAATTTTGGTTTATAGCTTTTACAGACTTAGTATGCCTTCATTATCTGAATACATGATTTGAAAGAGCCCTCTCTGATTTTTTTTTTTTTAATTTGAATTCACTGTATCAGCCTGTATAAAATTTCTAGGATTTTTTCCAGTAGAAATAGATGTATTTACTCCTAGGCAAAAATAAGGTAACAATTACATAACATAGGACTGAAACTCTTCTATTCAGCCTTATTCTACATCTGCAAAGCAAAAAACACATCTAAACAGCAAATTTAGACTTATTTTCAAATTGAAAGCCTTAGATAATTTTACAGAAGCATGCACACTATACTGCTACAGTTCGATGGAAACAGAAGATCCTAGTAGTATCTAGTATTCTTTTTTAAAAAATCTTCTATTCTTTTACTGAATTAAGTGTATTTAATGATTCTGTTAAATCTCTTCAGCACTGTCATTATGGCAACTGAATGTTGGCAGATTCTGGAAGTGCATCTCCTTTTAAACTGGGACAGCATGAGACAGCAATTGTTATTTTATGGGTATGTATTCATTTAGTATTTCATTTGATGCATAATGCATCATACTAGCAATGAAGGAGACACTGCTTTGTCTGCAGAGAAGAATATGTAGAATTAAAGCAACCAGCATGAGCATAATTTCTTTATTGTTTACAAGATAATGGCAAGAACAGCAGCAGCTGGTCAATTGGGCCTTCCTTTATCTCCTAGCATCCTGGAATGAGAAGGGTGAGGATTTTGGTTTGAATTTTGTACCCAGGCAAGATGTAACATCCAGTGTACAAACGCAGCATGAGAAGTGGGCATTCATACCACTATAATCTCTGCTGCCCCTTCAAAAGTGCATAACAAACACTGTAGACAAACAGCTGTGCAACTTCTCTCTGTGCTCAGGTTAGTCATCTCAGTCAATAATGCAAATATAACACGTCACACAGAGAGTTGCCATGGGAAAGTGGAAACATTCCACAGTCAAGCACCTTCTCCTCCAAGAGGGCCCAAGTTAAAATGCTGGGTTTGACACCAATTTTCTGTAGGACTTCAGGCTATTCACTTACTTCCTCTGCTCTGCTGCAATATCTGTGAAACAGAGAGTACTGACTCACCTACCTCAAAGGCAAACTAAAGATTAATTGGTTTGTGCTTGTATAGAGCTTTGAAAATGTCAAGGCTATATAACTATTGTTAAATAAATGGCAAAGAGTCAGACTGGACAAGTACAGACCAGGACTGCAAGAGGTTTATCTTCGTATCTTAGCCATTATCTTTAACAGTGTCCAGAAAAGATTTCTTATATAGGTAGAGGTAGTTAGAAGAAAAGTATAGAGCTGTTTCACAGAAGTATTTCTCCAGTGAATGTAAAGAGAAATGAGAGAGCGAGCACAAGCTGTAACATTTTTGAGCTTTCAGTTTTAGCAGGGCAGTATGTTAGTGCTCTGTATCATTTAGTTTGACTTTTATTGAAGTAATATCCAAATCCTCCATTATAATACATATGGAAAGGCCCTGTTCACCTGAATGGGGGAAAAGATGATAAAAAAATATCCCTTCCTCAAAGACTAAGGCTACAGGGCTGAATGTAGTTAATCTGCTCCCATTCCACTTCTTTATACAATGCTGGACAGCAACATAGTAAGGCCTGAATTATTCTGAGAAGACTGCAGAAATCAATGTCCCATGAAGACGGTTTGAATATGTACCATCCCAAGCAGCACACGAAATGCCCTGAACTTCCTCATTCTCTCTTGTAAAAATTCTCTAAGTTTCCCATTCAGCTTACCACCAGCGGTCATGCTGTTTTAATTTACGCTTCCCACTATCCATATTTACAGGCCTCAGATGATTTAAATTTGCTGGCACAGAATCACTAGTCATTTTAAGGCTGCTCTTTCCTGCTAGTGGAAATTGTCCATTTCTTAATGTCCTGGTCCTTGGAAATAAAAAAAAAAAAAAAATCACTACATCAGGGTTGTCACATGATTTCATCCTGCATCAGAAGGATCATGCAAACCAGCTAGAGACAAATAGGTCTTACTGTTATTGTGTTTATCTGTTTCTAAAATTACAAACACATTTCAATAAAAACTGAACTTTATCATGCAAAGTTAGAGTGCTACACAGATACTGTGAAGAAAAACAGGAAGTGTGAAACAAGTCAGAAACTGAGGATACAGTAAAAGTTACATTTGGAGTGTTACGGGTAAGATTTTGTTTGAGGAAAGGAAGGAAAGAATTGTGAAAGAATATAAGTTCTTCAAAACCAAAAATCAAACAATACTTTTCCCTTTACAGCTGCTGGTTGTGCAGAACTATGACCTCTGTAGCAGTGTGATGAATTATGAGCTGAATTATGTGGAAAAGAGACTTCAGTGGAGCACCATCTCTTTCATGTAAGCCAGAGAAAGGTCTTGCATGTCAGAGTTATCTGTACATAAACACAACCCTACACAAAACCAAAGCCAGTCTGTAGATTTACAGTGTAAGCAGACAATGCCACTAGATTCATTAGATTGATCTGAGAGGGAACTTGCAACAGAATCAAATAGGTTTTGCTAAACATTCAATCTACCATTCTTCATAAATGCACACAGCCTTTGCAGGTCTCAGTATCTACAGGTTTTCCAAGTTAAATTCTCACCAAGGGCAAAAATCAACAGCAACACATCCAAGACTAGCAAGAGAGCTGAATGATAGCATGGCAAATGTGTGGAAGTAATAACTCTGCAGAGTAGACCAGAGCGCTTCACACACTCTCACAAATGCACAAATGATTTCACACAGCCATCACTCTAAACACTACACCCCCTGACATTCACCCCATGATTATCTTCTTAGGTTATATTCTTCCTGAGCATCGTGAATATTTGATTTATTTGCACTATTAATTTATCCACCCATCTGTGATCTCTTAGCTATTTAATTGATTGCCTTTAATTGATCTAGCCATCTGTGATATCTTAGTCATTTAATTGATTGTTTTTATTGATCTAAACATTTTGCAGCCTTGTTGCCACCTAGCTGGATAAAAAGTCACTGGCTGCTATCATTTACACCCCATAATCCTTAGTACATATCTATACACTGTCACCTGTCTTCTGAGGGAGAACTCCTGAAGACTCCTCTTGTTCTGACCTATCATGGACAGGTGATGTGTGGCACAGAGCCCACTGATTTCAGGGCCACTTTTCCTAGCTAGCTGGGCATTGGGACACTCATTCTCTTCCTGGAATACAGGCTTTATTCAAGCAAAACATGAACAACAAATTAAAATTAAGAAAAGACTTATGCATAACAATGAGATTTACAGCAGGGCTGTAAAACCCTTGTTTAACCAGATCTGAAGTGCAAGTGAATTCCATATCAGAAAGTGTTTGTTAAGGAAGTTTTGTCCCAGAAATCAAGTGTCGTTACTGATTTTAGCTCTCACACAACAGAGGCACCACTACCAATAGGAGTGTAATAAAGGTTTTCTGATTCATGAATGGCAGAAAGGCTATCTTTTTCACTTAATAAGCCTTTGAGCACAGAACTAAAGGCATAGGAGATTATACTTGATACAGCAAATTATATGTAAAAGTATAATTTTATGTAAAAATATGTAAAATAAATGTAAAATATATGAGAATTTTATTCTTTCTGGGACACTTAGCTATAATCTATAAAAACTGACAGCTCTAGTGAAGGTAGACAAGGAATTTGTAGGACTTAGAAAGGGACTTGATGGTTTCCTTTAATAAGAAAGTATTGGATGTACTTTACACAGTATCCTGGACACCTCTGTATATTGCCCAATTACAGCAATTCCTAACCCAACAGTTAGGAACTAGTAATAGAGATAGAGAAGATAATAAAGTAAAAGACATAGAGAATAAAGTAATTAGAATAAAGTAATAGAGATATAGAAGAGAAGGAATTATGTATTAGCAATTTTTCACCTGCTCTGCTCAGTACTTGGACCCCTAAATCACGAGGACTTCCAGTAAACAAACAGAGCAAGGAGACAAGCAATGTGGAAAATAGAGAAGTAGAAATGGATGAAAAGTAATTACCAAATAGGAGAGAAAGAACACAGGAGGGAAGTGAAAGAACTGGGTGCAGACTTAAGGTGAGTGGAGAACTCAAAAGCATGGAAAATTGCAAAGATAAATAATAGCAAAGGTATAATGAGAATAGCAAAGATAGAGCAAATCACAACACACATAAGAAGTACTATCTTGCATCTGACTTTTGATTCACAAGTTCTGTAGCACAGCTCTGACACCAGCTGCGGTAAAAATCTCACTGGAAGGAGGACAGCCAGAGGACAGCTAAGAAAACAGTTCTTAGCTTCCAAGCTTTTCTGTTTTCACATTTGTCCTCTTAATATGCCATTAATCTTGCAGGTATCCTGCATTCCACAGACTAACCACATACTGTTTGACAAAATAATGCTTCCTAGCTCCATTTTTCTGTGTGGGTGTCAGTATTTTCTAACTAGAAAATCTGCAAGTAAAACTTCCTAATCTACCTGTTTCAGGACATTGGCTTTTCCTATTTTTCTATGTTTTTCTTTTTCTCTTTATTCTTACACGGTGCATAGCCAGACTGAAATATGTTTATCTTGACCACACAAATGTACCACCACAAGCATTCACAAAGTAAATTGTACTTTTTGACAGTGCTCTAACAAGTGCATAACAATATACATATTTAAGAACATCAGGTAAAACTAATTAAAAATAAGAACCAGATCAAAAAACTCCAAGAAAATTAGATACTTCATACTACACAGTTTTCTCTGTGTTGATAGAAGGAAGCTACCTGATCAGTATTCATTGCTACTCACATCATGTCATAAATTTTCTCCACCAGAAAATAATAAAATTCGACACCAACATAAGAGCCAATTAAGAAAAAATAAACCATTCTATAGAAAAAAAGAGGTCTATCTATACTTTCTGTCCTGGATCTGTGCAGTCATAACTAGATTGGCTTTAGATTATGTCTACCTGTATTGGGCTTGAGAGGCAAGGTTTTGGTAGTGGGGGACTACAGTGGTTGCTTCTTTGAGAAGCTGCTAGAAGCTTCCCCCTGTGTCCAATACAGCCAATGCCAGCCGTCTGCAAGACAGATCTGCTGCTGGCCAAGACTAAGCTCATCAGCAATGGTGGTAGCACCTCTGTACCCCTGCAGCACATGGAGGGTAACAGTGGAGCAGGGACCCACCTGCAGCTGGTGAACTACCCCACACTGGACCAGGGATATAGAATCATAGAATCAT
>NW_010245585.1:27169-29790 GCF_000690775.1 Eurypyga helias | reverse complement strand
GTTTTTTGTTTGTTTGCTTGTTTCTTTTAAAGACAGGAAGGGGAACAAAAAAAAAATATTGGAGGTTACTCATCTGTAGTGCCCTGCTGTTTATTGACAGGTTATGCACATATGCAACTTAAATGATATTAAAATAATACTTTGAGAAATGCACCCTGATAAATCCCCTGCCTGTGGATAAATTCCAAAATCCACACATATAGACTCTCAACAGTTGTAAATGAGGATGCAGAAACAGAAATGACAGCACTGGGCAGAAATAGAATCAGTGTACAAACTGAGGGAATGGGTAATCTCTATCTCTAAATTCTGAAAGAATGGGTTTCCACTTAAGAAGAAACAGGAGGAAGGAGTGATCCAAGTAATCAAGAGACCTATAATGCATGCTTTCAGAATAAAGAGTGAGAGAGGAAAAACATAACGATGAAAGGAACATAAGATGTAAGTTGAAATAGGATTACCAGAGTAGTATATTAACTCTAAACAAGTATTTTTTGATGGATGGGGGATGTGGAGGAAGAATGTCATTCAAACAGTCCCTCTGAGTATCAGCAACAGATTTACAGTCAGATACACAGAACAACCAGTGGTTAAAGTGAAGAGTGTGAAAATGGATATAAATGTAGACTGGATAATGACTGATCAGGAAGCTGCAGTGGTAAAGTAAATATGGGGCTAAGAAGACATTACTGCTGAAACTCGTAAAAGATCAGTTTTAAGCACCACTTCAGTACTTTCAGTGGCTTATACCAAAGACACAACACCAAAAAGCCCTGTCAGTGAAGGGCTGAAAGACATATGTAAAGAAACATAACCTCAAGGACATGGGCAATAGCAATGGGATTATATGTGATTGTGAAAATTCTCTTAGAAGCTGCACCTTCCAATAGAAGAAATCAGGAACAGAAAGGTCCAGATGTACTTCAGTACCAGTGACATAGCATGAGACATGAGAGCTAACATGGCCATCGATGTTCAAAGATGGCTGTACCAGAAATAGGGCTGGCGAGTACATTTCACGAGTAGACCTGTGAGTACTACGACAAACAACCAGAGAGAGGGGTTAAGGCAATTTCACTTCTTCAGTCTAGGAAGGTGCACAGGAAGAGGGGAGAGGACTGCAGCTAATAAATATAAGGGAAGTTGATTATTCCACAGCATCAGCTTATGTCCTGACTTTTTTTCCTTTGAAATATTTGTAGGCAAAGTTAAATGTACTTCATGCAATTCCATATGCTAATTATAGTTTAACTAGAATATTTATTAAAGATTTTCTGCAATAGATGCTGTCACACCGCACAATTTACCAGCTGTGCTGACACTACAGTTTCAACAGTCCAATATGTAAATCCTCCCTGCTTCCCTTCAAAGCCAATGGCAGAGAGCATTTTCAAACACAGCAGCCAATAAACCTTCAAGTGTTAGAAAAACAACCATAATATACATTTCTAGAATTATTATTGCATAGTGACTAAACAGTCTAGGTATTACCCCAAGGAATCATTTACATTTTAAATTACATCTTACTCTTGACAAAAAGTGATGAATACATGAAGCTGTCACAGTTGTGGCACACACTTCATTTGCAAGAAAAAATCATGGTATTTTAAACTATGACACGGAAAAAGAAGTTCAATCCACATCACAACAGCAGTAAACATTCTTAAAGTCAGAAATACAAGTGGTGTGGGAAACAGAGCCTGACCTCCTCAGCTGAGGTGCAGGATCAGGCTACTGCGACTACCTGGATCTCATCCTGCACAGGATCATTTTAGTAATCCAGACTGATAAACTGGAAACTCAGGAATCAAACAGCTCAACTTCAAGAAAGCAGCTACACTGAACAAGTAGGTAATCACCCCAAATATCCTGAAACCCATTCCAGTACCTAAAGTTTAGAAGATGCAAAAAGAATGTTACTACTGCTAAATCCAGGAAAATTAAGGAGTTTGGGGTTGGGAAAGGGCACCTGTTGGTTTTTCTAGGATTAATAAACCCTCAAATTTTAAGATGGTGTTTTGAATTTTGATTTTTTAAAAATCTTTAATTTTTAAATGATTTTTGAAAGATTTGTTGTGGCAATATACCACACTATACTATACACGTTTTTTAGGGCTCTTCCCAATTGTGGCATAGCTCTCTTCTTATATTAGTTGTATCATGCATGGGTTTGGAATTTTATAGTTCTGTTTGCTTGTTGTTGGCCTTTTGGCATATTCACCCTAAGAATCATCTCCAGAGGCCTGAAAGTAAAGTCGCTGAGACTAATCACTCTCTCTATGACATTTACATTCTCATTCAGCTTATGGCAACGGAAATATGATACAAACTGTTTTGATCAAAACTAAGCCTTTTTTAATCTGCTGAGATGGCATAATTTACAATTTTATAATTTCTTTTGAGAAACCCCCTACTCCTAAGGAGCACTTCATATAAATTGGCTCTTTCAAAATCATACTAATGACCAGTAACCGATAAGAGACTGGAACTGAATTAACATGTTCTGTGTAACCACCAGGCAGGAAAGTCTATGGCACCAGAAAAGAGAATTTTCTCTCCAATACATAAACAAAGAGCTTTCTTTATTTATGTATTGTTTCCACCCATTCCCAAAATACCGT
>NW_010245585.1:21335-27150 GCF_000690775.1 Eurypyga helias | reverse complement strand
GGGAAAGAATTATCAGCATAAACATGAGCCATCTCAATTAATAACGTTGGTTAACTGATGTACAAGAGTAGACACAGAGTATTACCATGCTAGGGTAAAATACAGGTGAAGTGATAGTCAAATCGCTGCTGCCTGATGTTCGATGAAAAGCTACCCTGGATCGGGGTGTAACTTTATTTAAAATATGAATATTGCTGGAGGGAACTTCTAACTCTACGCTGCCTTAGAAAGATTGTTCCAGTATTCTTTCAATATTTAATGAGTTCTCTATGATATTTCAAAAGAACGACAAGAAAGAGACCATTATACAAGTACTTTCTCTTTTATGGATGACATGAAAGGGATATGGATAGTTAAATTAACAGTTAATCAGGGGTTCTGAGAGAATTTGACTAATGCATTTATCATTAACTTTACAAACATGTTCTTGCAAATCAAGGAGGGCTTTTTGCTTTTCTCTTTTAAAACAGGATTTTAGCCCACTTTTTTCATTCATCAAAGGAAAAAGTTCATGATATTTGTTGAGGATCCTCATACTGAAAAGGGAAGCTAGTAGTCCATCCTTTACTTATTCTGTGATCAGTCTTCCTATTTTTGCCTATTTATTTTTATGTAATTTAAACAATATTTTGTCAGTTAAATTAAAAAAAAAAGGCATCTTCCTACATATAACCTATGACAGCATTTGGAGTTACTCAGAAGTAACAGCATCGAAGTGAATGCAGAAATGAAAATACAATTCTGTCATGATCTTTTTTTTTTTTCTTTTAATTAGCTAAAACCAGATTTCAGCTCTTCCCCTGTCTTTCTTGGTACACTCTATGAGACAGTAACACCTCTAACTATTTGAGATCAAAAAAGTTTTTGTCAGGCCAGGTCCCAAAAAAACTACTAGGAAAGAAATCCGTAAGAACCTGCCACATGATAAAAACAGATGGTCTTCTGATACTTCAAATCCTATCACTAGTTTGCAAAGCAGAGACAAATCCATATTCTGAAGTGCATTTGAAGACTTCTTCCTGATGCATTGCTAAGTGACTCCGAGATTGACTGCATGCTTTTTACTCTGAAGGATGCAACTTCCCCACTTCTTTGTGCACCCACAAAGAGATTCTCATAGTGTTAGCCTCAAACCTTCTTTTAAAAAAAGAAAAGCTGTGCTTTTTTAAAAAATAACAAACTGAGTCAGATTTAAAAAATCAAACAACAACAAAAAAAACCCAGACTTCTGCCTCACTCATTAAAAGGTTCCAAAAATATAAAATTCCTTTTAGATTAATTTACATACAAACCTGCATATAACAGCATTTTCTATAAAGCTGAAAACATTTATGTAAACTAGTTCTTTAAGAGCAGCACCAAAAAGTTTGACTTGTATACAGTATAGAATTTAAAATTTTATAACTATCATTAATTTTGTATTTCTACAGAAGCTCATGGTGTTTCAGCGAAGTGCCCTAGAAGAATATATTCAAGAAATGATTAAAAAAGGAAATTCTGAAAGTGAAATGTTTCTAAGATGAGTAGACTTGAAATAAAATTCCAAATCCAGCAAAGAATGTAAATGTTCCAAAAGTTTTCATTTAGAAGATATTGTCTCCGTAGAAGATATATAGATATATATTTAGGAAAGAACCAGATCTTTTACTACACAATTTCTCATAAAACATTTTGTACCATAGACAGTATCTCTGCCATTGTTATAAAGAGTAAGTGAACCTTTATACACAGTGAACTTAAGGTCTATATGATGCACAACATGCCTTTATTGTCTCTATTTCCTCTTTGCTTCTGTTATGAGCACAATCCTGTTATCATATCTCTTGTCCTCCTAGTTGCCTAATGGTGATGAAATTTCCAATATTCTAATGATGATGAACTTGTGCTAAGAACGTCTCGGAGATCACAGAAAGAAAAACTACATGAACTTGCTGCGTTATATGCAAAACCAAATGCTGTTCTTATGTTCCTTAAATCCTAAGATCTATTCACTATGTATTTATATAAATATGAAAATATATATTTATAAATGTACTGTGTACTTTACCCTACTTCAATATGGTGTCTCCAACAATCCAAGACATCCCAGGAAGTTACCAGTTTCATAGAATCACAGAATGGTTTGAGTTGGAAGGGACCTTAAAGACCATCTAGTTCCAACCCCCCTGCCATGGGCAGGGACACCTTCCACTAGACCAGGTTGCTCAAAGCCTCATCCAGCCTGGCCTTGAACACTTCCAGGGATGGGGCATCCACAGCTTCTTTGGGCAACCTGTTCCAGTGCTTCACCACTCTCTCCGGGAAGAACTTCTTCCTGATATCTAATCTAAACCTCCCCACTTTCAATTTAAACCCGTTACCCCTTGTCCTGTCACTACAGGCCCTTGTAAAAAGTCCCCCCCAGCTCCCTTGTAGCCCCTTCAGGTACTGGAAGGTGCTATAAGGTCTCCCCGGAGCCTTCTCTTCTCCAGGATGAACGAGCCTGGTTTCTGAGGAAGAGTCCTACAAGCTTCACACTACCCTCCCTCTTTTTCAGCTTCTATAGAATAGGATTACTCTATAGGGAGAGAACAGCAGAAAATAACTTATAATAAATATTATCAAATGAAGAAAACTAATTTCATCATATATAAAATGAAGCAACAGAGTTCTGCTATAACAAAACTCCTGTTACAACCAGCAATACCAACTGTAGATGGGATGAGGTGTACTAGAAAAATTATAAGGAAAAATGTGCTTTCTTAACATTTCCAGAATGTACACACACATTCCCTGCATGTTAAAGAAAAGAAAAAGAGATAAAGAAAAAAAAAAAGAGAAAAATAAAGGAAAGCAGCACACCCTTCAACAATAATCACTGTGATTTTATATTTCCACTAAGTGTGGTCCATATTTTGGTAACAAGCCTGTTGTTGGAGCCCTACAGCTTTTAGCTATGTGAAGCTGCTGGAGCATGTAACTCATTCTGAACTCACCAGGCTGCTTCAAAGAGGGGGAAATGTTAACTTCTATAGCCATGATTTGCAGTAATAGAAAGCCTTTACTAAATCAATGTCTCATCTGGAAAATAAATGTTTCCATTCCACCTTACAATTAAGCTACTGGCAAGAGGCCATTATCCTGTGACTTTCTATCAGATCAGCAGGGTCTCAGACATCTATGTGTGGCAAACACTGTTTTCTAGACTCATCCTCACAAAAAAACCCCACACAGTGCAAAGAGATGCTTTGCAGGTGATCAAGACTTTTATCATAGTCAACCTTGTAAGCTGTCAGCCTGGTAATCTATAGATAACTCAATATCCAATTTGTTTGAGCCAATCTGGACATGTTCTGCATTCCCAAATTCCTTAACCAAGTAATTAATTCCTGCATTAGAAATACTTAATCTAAGAATAGATGCTCCCTAATTTTCAGATAACTGTTCGGTTTCACATCAGGCTCTCAGAAGATAAGGGACAACCACTATTATTTTAAAGACAAACAAGAGATGGGCAACGACATCAACATCATGCAGCTTTTGAGGGTAAACATGTAATTGAGATTCACGTTTCTCAAGGACTTCTAAGGATTTAAAAAAAAAAGGAAACTCAGATAAATAACTCAAGCTGTGAAAATATTTTCCACTTCTAAGATCTACCACAATTTTTTCCAATTTTTTTCCTTTTTCAAAACCAGAACGCAAAGAACAAGCTGAAACAAGTAAATAATAGAGTACAGAAATGGAGTCAGTCTTTTAATTGTTGTATAATACAATTTATTAGACACAAGATATTGCCCAATTTTTCAACAGAGTTAGAATTCAAGCAAAAACTTACGAATAATTATCCATGGATACCCTGTTGGGAGAGAGTCCCAAGAATCCTGGAATCTGATGTTTCAGGTTTTCCATAATGGAGCTACAAGGTAGGTAGACCCATATGGCTGAGCTCCACGCTCCACAGGAAAGCAATTTTCAAGCTTTCAAGTTTGAAGTAAGCTGTCAGAGGTTTCTGAACTCCCTGACTTCAAGCTTATGTCAAATATCAGTATGGAACTCCTTTTATTATCAACTACTACAAATATGAAATGGATTCAAATAAGACTGTAAAAAAATGTCTCTCTCTCACAGCGTCTCTGGGAAACGCTCTACCAAAATGTGAACAGTATTTATACACAAGCATTCATAACTTGTACTATACTCTGAAGAACGCAGAGAAATTACAATATACGATAAACAGAATATATTAAAGACTGTATTTTGTATGCCTAAGTAAATGCAACCAATCATGACATCTACTTTATAGTACAGGAATGCTGGAAGATGTACTATGATCTGTTATGGCTATATGTAAAGCTTTTATTTGTTTGTTTGTTTAGTTAACATTGGTCAGGGAACAATAATGCTCTGATATAGAGCTAAACCTGTGTCCCTGAGCTGCATGTAGCTATTATTACTTGAAGTAATTAAGCCTTCTCCCTCCCCATTCTGCAGCATGGCATTTAATTGCCAGAAGGTTTTCCAGGCCTCGGGCTGCTGCTACATTCAAATTCACAATATCACAGAACAGCTGAGATTGGAATGGACCTCTGAGATCACCTAGTCCAGGCCCCTGCTCAAGGGGTCAGCTAGAGCAGCATATCCAGGATTTACAAGGGCCTGTAGCAACAGGACAAGGGGTAATGAGTTTAAATTGAAAGTGGGGAGGTTTAGATTGGAAATTAGGGAAGAAATTCTTCCCGGAGAGGGTGGTGAGGCACTGGAACAGGTTGCCCAGAGAAGCTGTGGATGCCCCATCCCTGGAAGTGTTCAAGGCCAGGCTGGATGAGGCTTGGAGCATCCTGGTCTAGTGGAAGGTGTCCTTGCCCATGGCAGGGGGGTTGGAACTAGATGATCTTTAAGGTCCCTTCCAACCCAAACTATTCTGTGATTCTATATCCAGTTGGGTTTGGAATAGCTCCAAGGAAAGACTCCACAACCTCTCTGGGACAGCTCTGCCAGCGTTTGACCAAACTTCCAGTGAACGTTTCTTCTTGTGTTGAAATATAATTCAATGTGTTTAATTTATGTTCATTGCCTCTTGTCCTTTCACTGGGTCCTAAGGAGAAGAGTCTGCATCCATCTTCTTCAGTCCCTCCCACCTGGTATTTATACATACAGAGACTTCTCATCATGCTGAACCACCCCAGCTTTCTCAGCATATCCTTATCTGACCTACACTCAGTAATAATCGTCATGGCCCTGCTCTGGACTCTCTCCAGTAAGTTCCTATCTTCCTTGCACTGGGAAGCCCAGAACTGGACACAGTACTCAAGGTGTGGCCTCACCGGTGCTGAGGGCCCCAGATCCTTCTCAGCAAAGCTGCTTACTAACTAACCAGCCCACTTACAGCATGTACTGGTACCTGCGTTATTCCTCCCCAGATGCAGAATTTTGCATTTCCCCTTTTTTCCATTGATGAGGTTCTTGCCAGGCCCTTTCTCCAGCCTACTGAGGTCCCCCTGAACAGTAGCACAACTCTCTGACGTATCAGTCTCCCTTTCCAGTAAATTCCTGACTCTGGGAGAAACCCACCCATTCCCAACATCACCAATACTGTTCTGTCCTGTGGAGTAATAAGTAAATGCCACCTCTTGCATTTCCCCTTTTTTCCATTGATGAGGTTCTTGCCAGGCCCTTTCTCCAGCCTACTGAGGTCCCCCTGAACAGTAGCACAACTCTCTGACGTATCAGTCTCCCTTTCCAGTAAATTCCTGACTCTGGGAGAAACCCACCCATTCCCAACATCACCAATACTGTTCTGTCCTGTGGAGTAATAAGTAAATGCCACCTCCCA
>NW_010245585.1:0-21322 GCF_000690775.1 Eurypyga helias | reverse complement strand
CTCTTTCCTAATTATCCAGGGAAGTCCAGTACACTGTGACTTTTGGACACATGAAGAACTTCCCTACAGAACTACATGGGCTTGCACCTCACTACCTGTTCACTGCTGTAATGCTATTCACATAAATGTTTCTTGAACATTTTAAAGAGACAAGGATGATGTTTGGGACAAAAGGAAATCAAATTCTGTGACCCAGAGTCGCTTGCAACTCTGTTTGCCTTTTCCATATTCTTGAATCTTAGCCTTCTTATACAAGAAGTTCCAGCAATAACAACTTTTGCAGAAAAATAATTCTTTACATAACTGTTCTATATAGAATCAAAACTCTGTGGAAGCATAATCTGCACACTGTAATCTTCCTACCAAACAGAAAAACACTAGACACCATCCAAAATCCTATTACTCTCAGAGAATAGGCTAACATGTAGAATTGTTTCTACTCCCATCCTACACATGAGTTTACGTAATAATGACTATAAAACAGAATTCAAGATCCTAACTATAGTTATTTTGAAATAAAATTTTCCTTTGGTTCCCCATTCTTAAAACTGGACCTATAAGATAACTGAATTCTGCAGTTTGACTCATCAGATCCTTCACACATGGATATCAACACCAACTCTGAGGTACATATGGAGAGTGGATAAATGCCTTATAGTTGAGGAAATGGTTAGTAATACAAATAGACATTTTAATGCACAACTTTATCAAATACCTCATCTTTAAGTTAAAAATCACAAGAATTTTTGAAAGTTATTATCTAAAGAAAATAAGCACAACAGATCCAAGCAAAAACAAGAGCTCCAACTCATCAAAATATACATTCATAAGTTGTCAACAGGAAATCATTTGATTTCCCTGTTACTTTACTATCACAAAGCATTCAACAATTTAAGTGCAATGTGTTACTTCAACCACCATTTTAGGATTTTTAATTCTTTATCTGTTGCATATATATCTACAAATTTGACTACCTTAAATTCTCAGATCACATAAAAGTAGATAAAATGCAAGCATGAAAACATTAGCATCTCTCTTTTATTATTTAGATGCTTCAAGTGAAATCCTAGTCCAACGAAAAGCAGTACACTGGCTTCAACAAGATAAAGGGAATTTGAGCTAATTCATAGTCTTGCTGCATCTACACTTTTAGGTAAAAAAAGTTTATTAAATAAAAGAAAAAATATTCAGTAATTTATATAGAAATCTAGTGGTACTTTATAACTACAAATGATAGATATAACCTTCTAATATGTTGATAATTTTATCTGACAAATCAGTCATTGCACAGTGATGTGAGAGACTGTCACAGCACTACCAGAGACAGTATTTCTCTGCATAATTCTTAAATATAAAATAATGTAGTCACAGAGAAATTCTGTCAAACATCATTGGTATCAGCTCTGCTGATGCCAGAATATTATGCTACTTACATCTGAAGAAGTGATTGGATCTTTTTCTGAGAAATAGTGATACAACACAACCCTTTTAGCGACTTTCACAGTGTCAGAAATATCAGTCACAGGGACCTCCACACTGTATCTCCTGCGTCTGGTTCATCACTAAGTAATTCCTACATTCCATGTGTCTCATTCAGACCCGGTAATTTTGAAGCACCTTCATGTAGAAAAACAGAAGGTAAAAAATGTAGGTCCTCTGAACTAGAGAAAGTAAAACTCACAGACAAATCTAGACATGCTCTTATTTGAAGCCTTAGCAAATTAGCAACAAAACTTCAGTATTTGATATTTGCTATGTTGTCCAAGGAACGGAGCACTCCTATTTGGATTCAATTAAATGACTCTGTAGTAATGTACAAAACACATATTTGGTATGTCCAGGCTGACTGTGCAGAAGCTTCAATCAGACACATAGTAAAATGTTCATTCCCAAGATTTGTATTTGAAATAAAGCAAAATAGCAGCACTAACAACCAAGCATCCTCTCATCCCTGGAAGAAAAATTACTAGGAAATAGTAAATCAACATCTTCTGGCACCTGACCCAGCTCAGTAGCCCCAGTGCTACACTTCCTTCTTACATAATTTACTTTCTACTGTCGCAAGAAAGGGTTTGAACTGTGAACAGAGTTCACATAATCCTATTTGGTAATTTCTAACAAGGAAAAACAGTGCTATTCTTCCATAAAAAAAACACAGGAAAATAAATAATTTGCAAACATCTGTTACTGGCATAGTGTTGCTCCAAAAATCTGCTTTTATCCTGCTGGGTCTACACCAAACAGAAGATTCCAACTGACACTACAGTCTCTTTGCATCTTCACGTAGCTAACCAGTGTAAATTCATGCATCTCTGCAAACACATTCACATGCTAAAGTATCAGGATTTAAATTGCAAGGCTCTAAAGATGCATTTGCTTTTTGCATTCCCAATTCTTATTTCTTCTTCGTTGCCAAGCTCTACTTGACTTCTTTTTTAATTTGTTTTGAGCTGTTCTGTCAGCCTGCTCTGGAAGATTTTCTAATTTAGGATTTCATTATCTTTTTTCCTTCAGTTCTGAATGGTCTGTCACTTGCTATACCCATCATGTTGAGCTACCCAAGTGTACTTTTGATTTTCAGCTGCCAACTGAGAAGGCCAAGGTCTAGATTTCTGCCTCCCACCCCCCGCCCCCCGCCTTCTCACTCTTATTTGTGTGGTCAGCAAATATTTCTTCTATTTCCACATCATAAAGGAAGGTGCTGACCTGAATGGGCCTGAGTGCTTTCAAACGCTATTGGAAATAAATGGATACCAAGGACAAGAAGCCTTTCACAGGAACATGCCAAAAGGTAAAAAAATGTAAATAACCTACCATGGAATACTCCTAGAGAATGAACAGTTATATCGATGATTGTTTTAAAGAGTGGTATGTCTAACTGTATAAACGAAAATTATTTAAATAAACAACTCAAGCTGAAAGTTGACTTGCAATGATACACAGGACCTTGTTTACTAGGGGTAGCAAACATTACCATGTTGATTAATTGAAGAGTCCTGGTCTCGTTTTAAAACAGACGCTTGGGTTAATTGTTTTTGTACAGGCTGAAAAACTGTGCATTTATCTGAAGGAAGTCTGACAGGCCGGGGCTGACTCCAGTAGAAAGGGCAGGTAATGGTCTCAATGAAATGTCCTATCTGGGCTAAGTCCTGCTAAGAAACGGATACTTCCAGTACAACTACATTCAGCACATACACTGCTTACTCGATTTTATTCCACTAATTCCACATACAGTGTAAATCCATGGAAACATATCCACTGGATACTGTTCAGGGCTTTTTTCCCAGTACCATTTTTTGTTCAAAATTATCCTAAAGAGACAAAACTGATGAATATTTGTATAAAAAATTACCAAAAGTTATATTGTATTAAAATCGTTGATGTTTATTTTTAAAGGTTTATATCCTGTGAAATAACCCACTGTTAAGGACAGCCCAAAGAGAAGCTGAGAGAGGGGACTCCAGGGGAGAAGGGCACACTGAAGATGACAAGATGCCAAGGCTGCAAGACACCCATTATCTTAAGCTTAAGATCTATGACAGAAACTATTTATTTATGAAATATTACCCTATGGGGATATGAAAAATGACTAGAGATGCACTTAGAGAAAATAGGAAAATCCTAAAGGCGATAAAGCAAGACAAAGGAAAGACAACTGAAGATATGCAGATGTTTGCTGCCCAGAGGATCAGAAGAACGAGCTGTAAATAAGACACCTAAAAGTTTAAAAATGCCTGTGAGGAAAAGCAGAGTGGCATATTGGCTCCTGAAGCAGAAAAAGAGATGAGGAACCCAGAATTCTCACTATGGAATGAGAAAAATATTCATAAACTGCATGCAAGAGAGAAGAAAACAGAGGAAATAAAAGACTCAAGCAGAAAAAGGCAAAGGCAGCCAGAGACTAGAACCCATGAAAAATAAGAATAAACAGATACAGAATGAAAAAGAGAAAACAAAATTATATTCAGAAGACAGGAAGAATTTCAGATTTGTATGAAGAGTAGAAGAACAAAAGCCAGATTATGAGTTCAGGCTTCTTGGCAGGATAGAATGCAAGAGTTAATCCAAAGAACTAAAGTTTGCATCATGTGCAGTTATAAAATAGCTATATTTCAGGCTTAAAAGGATCTCAAAGAGAGTGTACTGCAATCTGGTTGTACAACTACAGATCGCTTTCTCAGTGCTAAGTACCTGCATGCACTTACCCTGCAGCAAATGAGAATTAATTTTTATCTTCCCCTTCAGCAAAAGGAAAGGAAAAGAAGTGTGAAAAGCTTATGAAGAAAAATGGTTGTGTTATGGATGGGTCTTGTGAAGTGCATTTTAGGATCTTTTGTTTATGATGGACACACACTAGATGTAAAAATTTAATTTAACTCTGAGCTTCATAAAAAAGAAGAGGGAAGTAGACAAGCACAGACGGATGGATTGGCCCATCTAATTTGGCATAAAACTGTTTTTGACACAGAGAAGTAACTAAGATATTTGTACACTATGCAAGACCATAAGAACGTATTAATGTAACTGAAATTTCAAATTAATTGATGCAAGATATCTGAATGATGCACAGAAGATAATGCAATTTATTCTCAAATGGACTTTTGAAAAAAAAAATGAATTGAAAGTAGTTCAGTGTTATTATTTAAATATCTTTACACATATATATACATACATAAACATAGATAAATACACACATAGAGAAATGCCTACATTCAAAATACACTGTCCAAACTTCACAAAATACACCCACAATAATTAGAAAAAAAATCTATGATTTAGGTATTGCTACAGAAACACCTTATTGTTAAATTTCTCATTATTCCTTCCCCATGGTTATGACTGGAAATGAATTCATATGGCAAAAAGAATGAAGTGGACCAAACAAATCAGTGAGTCAGGTAATGATAAAGAAATAAACCCCATGTCCTGAAGTTACATTTTTATCACCTTTAAAGACTACATTTTGGACATCTACACAAAAAACGTCCACATTCTCTAGGAATATTAAAATGTGCACGTTTACATAAAATTGTTCCTAGTCTTTCCCTTTCATTGTCTATCTTTCTCACTTTAAAACTGGACATATAATTGGTATAAGGTGATAATCCTTTAAAAATAACAACTACAATGCTGGATAATATGGTAATGCAGATGCTAAAATTATAGTAGAGAAAATATATTCTGATCCATGTATCTGCTGCTGATTTTACAAGCAATTTCCTGGTAAACAACCCAGCGAAATTTATCAGTAGGGATATTTCAAACAGTAGCCATATTTATTATATTTTTTATTTAATGTAACATCTACCATGGTTAGTCTTTTTCAGAACAAAATACTCTGAACCTTAATTTTTATCTCCTGCACATCTATAATTTAACAACTTTATTTCTTTTGTTCTGAAAGAATCAAATGAATGAAATATTTTTAGAGTACGGGATTATAAGGATTCATCATGTAAATATTGTAAAGTCCAATAAACCAGATTTCTTTCCAGGAGGAAATCTTTCAGTACTCTGTTGATTATAAGAATATTAAACCATTTAGATATTAAAACTAAGACAAACCACCAAGACATTTCTAAGGATCTTAACGAACAGAGACATGGCTCTATAGAAAAAATTTCACATTTCCAGGGTGAAAAAAATGTCAGTCTGAAGACACTGTTTCTACTTTTCTTCCTCATAATTTGTGTGGTTCAAGTAAAGAATAAACACAAATTCTTCTTATTCTAATGTATTATTTTTTGTGTACGTTAGTTATTTTATGAAGCTTATAATATATTACTGAGTTTAAACTGAGTTTTAAGACCTTGCCCTCATCTTTGAGGATCTGCACACCTCTGTGCTATGCAAGTGCGCTTTCAGCCAAGACAATACCATTGCATGCCTCAGAGATGCAGGGGTGGAGGCAGAAGTGGACTGCATGGTCACGTTAGGTCTCCTACCGATCTGCTCAAGGTCACAGCGGGTACAAACTTTACCACTCAGAGCACAGCTGACAGGTTGTGTGCGAACAGAAAGAGTAAAAAAGGGGTAGGCCATAAGTTCTCCTTCACTCCTCCTCTCCTTACTCTGTTCTTACTCCACATCTCAATATACTCAAATTGAAAATAACAACCGAGTACAAGATAAGAAGGGAAACTTGAGGAGAGGAGAAAAAAGAATTGAAAGGCTCTTCGGGTAACCAGGAATACTCTTTGGGTAACCAAGCCTCTCATACTTCCATTTAAAATAGGTTTTAAGGTCATTTAGACAGAACACATACTATTGTTTTCCCACCAATTAATATTTTCTTGTTGGATATATTAATCACTTTAATCAGTATTTACCATATCTAGTTATTTGACATACTGAAGCACATCTAAACATTTATCTTCATTCTGAGCTTGCAAATAAATATTTCTTCTCACACTCCCTTACAGTTGTCTGGAAACAGTTTTGAAGAAGTAATTATACAAAAATTCCTGCGAATCCTAAAAAACTTCTATGTGCTGTGAATTTAAATTTATAGAAAGCCCAAGCCCCTTCATGATGGTCTTCTCTTACTGTAGAGCAGGTCAGAGAACCCAATTGCCATCCCTTCACAATGAAAGAACCTATTAGGTGATATAACTAAATAAAGGATTGAGATTACATTTTTTCTTTGATGGCCAATACAAAGCGTGGACAAGGTATACACCCATAAATCCTACACCCATTTCCACGTAGGGAGGATTCCACACACAAGAATCAATCACTATCTCTAGATCTTTGTGAAAAATGTCACCTTCTTTAATATGGCCAGTAATAATGATCTTCTGATACTCAGTGTTCTGTTTTGCAATCTGAATTGCAAAATGTAAATGCCACCATTAGCTATTTTTAGCAGAAGAACATGGCCAATCTTACTGACAAGCCAACTTTCCCCTCTTGGTACAAGAGGATTCAGTACTAATTGTTATTCCAAGCTGTGCATAAGAGAAAGTATTTCAGAAACAATGGAAAGGGATCCAAGAAGCAGCAGTAATCATCTGGCCTCCAAAATAGACTTTGGCAGTATGCACAACTTAAACAGTTACTACTCAGTCAAGCAGCCTAACGTACACTGGAATATGAGGACCTGCTGTAATGTCCAAGATAATTCTGGACACATACTACATTTGATGGTTAAGAAATATGCAGTGAAAGGCCGTTTCAATGAATGATAATGACAATCAGCATTCAATTTACCAGAAAATTATTGGTCACACATTTTGTTACAAACTATGCAAATTACTGTTACACAGGTAGGGAAAAATAAAAAGTTGGAAGACAAAGATGTTTTGGCACCTTTCTGTCTACAGCCACGAGTTTGCAAAATCGAAGAACTTTGGGGAGGAAATTCTTGAAAGTGTCTTCATTGTAATGTTTTCTATTTTGTTGAAGCCAGAACAATAATAGACGGTTTAACCAGATATCATGAGTTTGGCTTCTGATATGGCTTTTCATATCTTACCATATTGGAAATCTTAAACAAGTAGTAGATCAAAACTTTTGAGTATTTAGGAAGACTGTATCATGTCAGAGATTCATGCAGATGAACTTGTTAAAATAACAGGAATGACATAATATAGAAAGTTTGGTAGTCGATGCTCCCCAAAGGGGTAACTGTGAAAAAATCCCAGAGCAATCATCATGGGCCTAAGTCCCATGTTGTTTTGCTGAAAACTCAAATTCAAAATTTTTAGTTTTGCATCCTTTTTAAAAAGAGCATGAACAACTAAATAAAAGGAAATATTTCCTTCTTGTAGTGAGGGGCCCAAAACTGAACACAGGATTTGAGATGCGGCCTCACCAGTGCCCAGTGCAAGGGGACAATGACTCCTGACGCAGTGCAGGGTGCCATTCGTTCTCTTGGACACCTGGGCACACTGCTGTCTCATATTCAGCACCCCCAGGTCCTTGTCTGCCGGACAGCTTTCCAGCCCCTCACCCCCAAGCCTGTAGCACTGCCTGGGGTTGTTGTGACCTAAACGCAGGACCTGGCACTTGGCCTTGTTGAACCTCATACAACTGACCTCAGCCTGTACAGGTCCCTCTGCAGAGCTCTCCTACCCTCCAGCAGATCAACCCTTCCACCCATCTTAGTGTTGTCTGCAAACTGACTAAGGGAGCGCTCAATCCCCTCATCCAGATCATTGACAAACATGTTAAACAAGACCGCTCCCAAAACTAAGCCCTGAGAGACACCACTTGTGACCGGCTGCCAACCAGTCTTAACTCCATTTACCACCACCCTCTGTGCTCTGCCCTCCAGCCAGATTTTAACTCAGCGAAGAGTAAATCTGTCTAAGCCATGAGCCACCAGCTTCTTTAGGAGAATGCTGTGGGAGACAGTGTCAAAGGCTTTACTAAAGTCCAGGTAGAAAACATCCACAGCATTACCCTCATTTAACCACTAGCCCAAATATATTAGGCACAAATTACTATGTTATATAACTTTCCCCTAATGTTTCTAAATAAGAACGTATATTTCAGAAGGTAAAAAATATAAATTTACATTCCATGTTGAGTGTGAAGAGGTGTCAACAATGTCATAAAGCCATCTTTCAATCAGCTCCCACACTAATGCATACCAAAAAGGAAATAAAATCAGTCATTGCTTTTAAATGTCTAATCTTTGAGTAATTTCAAATAAAATTCTTTAAGTTCAGAGGCAGAATATTTTTAAAGACCCACTTCCAGTAGAATTTAGTGATTAGAAAATTACATCTCTGTGAAAGTCTATGGCATTTTGGTTCTAAATTTACCTCTGAAAAAGGGAATTCTGCTTTTTTATTTTACAGAAACATCTAAAATTTCTTTTCAAAATGCTTAAACTATGACAATCCAAAACTGGAAGAATATCTAGAATTGTAACAGAAGTATGCTTTATTTAAGATTTGCCACTATTTCTTTTCCCACCTTATGTTACATTTAATAATCCAGGTAGACAACATCCACAGCCTCACCCTCATTTAACCACTAGCCCAAATATATTAGGCACAAATTACTATGTTATATAACTTTCCCCTAATGTTTCTAAATAAGAACGTATATTTCAGAAGGTAAAAAATATAAATTTACATTCCATGTTGAGTGTGAAGAGGTGTCAACAATGTCATAAAGCCATCTTTCAATCAGCTCCCACACTAATGCATACCAAAAAGGAAATAAAATCAGTCATTGCTTTTAAATGTCTAATCTTTGAGTAATTTCAAATAAAATTCTTTAAGTTCAGAGGCAGAATATTTTTAAAGACCCACTTCCAGTAGAATTTAGTGATTAGAAAATTACATCTCTGTGAAAGTCTATGGCATTTTGGTTCTAAATTTACTTCTGAAAAAGGGAATTCTGCTTTTTTATTTTACAGAAACATCTAAAATTTCTTTTCAAAATGCTTAAACTATGACAATCCAAAACTGGAAGAATATCTAGAATTGTAACAGAAGTATGCTTTATTTAAGATTTGCCACTATTTCTTTTCCCACCTTATGTTACATTTAATAATCAGTGAATCTTGGATAAACATTCCAGACCTAAATATATTCACAAATATTCAGTAACAATTTTGTGGTGCATCATTATCAGGCAGATTGCTTTAAATCTACAATGATAGTTCCTTACTTAAGCTGGTACCTTCAAAATAGCATGTTCCTAATCAGTTTAGTTTCACAGAGGGCTAAATTAACCTTGCTTACCAGACAGTCTTTCCTTATCCTACCTTATTATCTTAAATTTTGATAATTTAAGACAGAAGTGATTGATAAACATGACATGGAACATGCAAGAGCACCCATCCAATAAAGTGTAATCCCACTACCAAATTACAAGTACCCCTTACGATGCACAACAATGTTCAAGTTTGGACTTCTGAATTCTGACAGAAACAAGCTTTATCAACAAGTTAGAAAAGCTATTTAATTTTGTTGCTTATTTAAAAAGGTTTTCATTGAGGAAGCTTTAGTAAGCTACCTGGGGGAAAAAAAATCATAATTGTCAGAACATGAAAAGCAATACTGACCCTAGAGCTCTTTGCTTAAGCTTCTGCATCAGTATTTTCCTTCCAGGTTTAATATTGAACCAACTAGACAGTACTTAGGGACTTAGCTGCAACTAACATTTGCTTTATACTTACCCCAAGCCATAGTGGTTGGTATTTAAAACAGGCTGACACTGAAAATTCATTTAAAGGTCCACTTCACACATTACATGTTTTCATAAATAACTCGTCAATTAAAATGTAAAATATTAAAAAAATAAATTAGAAGAAACAATAATCTTAATGTCATCTGCATGAGATGTACAAAATGATATAATCCAATTTCTATTTCCAAATTTAAAGGTGAGGACACACTCACAAAACCAGAGACTTGAAACAATTATTTTTTGATCTCAGCTCTGGTAAAACAGCACTATTCATTTATCCTTTTGAAGAAATGGTGAGAAAAATAGTTCTGAATAGCTTCAGTTTGTCAACTATAACAAAAATATATCAATAGCATTAATCTTAAAGTATTTCCCACCATGTAATTTGATAAAACTGTCTTGCCTGTCTGTTACTGCTATTTAAACTAAACACACCAAAAAAAAAGTTTTACTGCTCCTCTAGTTGCTAAAGGATATATTTGTCAAAATACTTATAAAACACTTTATCCATATCTTGATCCCTGAATAAATCTTATTTATTATCCACACATAAGATCTTCCATGAATAAATGGCAATGCTATTTTTCTCACTTTTTTAGTTGTTTTGGGTTTTTGTCTGAGGTGGAATGTTCTTGTACTAATGGTTTCATTTCCCAGCATTTGTAAATTTTTTTCCCAAAGAATATTTATTTTTCCCAAGCTCATAGCCTGAGATACCCAAGATACGCAGAAATTATTCAACAGTACAAAAATTCCAGTCAAAGACACAGTATTTCGGTCAAGATAAAAATCATTGTAGCATTGAAACAGAATTTTTCAAGTTATTGTTAAAAGTTTTGATTACCCCAGCACTAAGTACTATTATGTCAAAATACTTTATTAATAACCGAATATTTACAAATATGATACCTTACTACAAAGTAATTGCTACCAAAACTGCTATCAAAAAATAATATACATCTTAGGAGATTTTAATGAGCAGCAAAATGCTGACTGTCATCCCAGTAAAAGGAGGGTATGAACAGTCTGTATGTTTTATGATATTAAGCTATAAGAAACACCAATTAACTGTAACTCTATTTATGACTGCTTTAATGGGTTCTGAGCAGGGAAAGTCTTTTCTTCTTGCTGTTAGCTGTCCAAACATATTGAAAGTGGTGTCATCACGTTCAAGACACATTACTGTCAACCTGACACTTCAATCGACGCTTCAGTGCTAACCCAGTAGCCATACTGCAATTTCTGATTTAGGGGAAGTAAAGCAGGAGTAACCACACACACAAAAAAAGCAGTCCTTGTTTGTGTGCTTTGCCTAACACCTTTCCTTAAACAGGAACCCCAGCACAGACCTCCACCCAGAGCACCGACTGCAGCAGACGGTGCGTTACGCATCTCAGACAGCGAGGGCCTGGCGTGCGGCATCCGCCAGACAGATGTACCTCACGTGCCTTGTGCCAGGGCTTCCTGCTACTTCTGGACTGCAGTTCCCATATTCTGCTTAGGGATTAGCAGGGTACAGTTTTAACAGGGATTTGGAAATACGACTTCTGTTACTACTAATAGGAGATACATGACGAACTCCCAGTGCATGTGGTGGAGAGACAACGTGAGGGCCTGCTCTGTTTTCAGAAGCAGATTGACTTTATTTCAAAACTTAAGTGGGACTCTTGAAAAGTCCTGAATGAAAAACCTGATCTGCGTCTATTTCATTGGGATTGTCCTCTCCTGCAGTGGGACTGTAATCCTCAGAAACAGACAAATAAATTATCTTCCTAGACTTTTCCTCTGTCTCTATTTAAGTTTTGGCACCAGACACAGGGAAAAGCAAAAATAACTTTCATAACATTTCCTTCTGCAATCAAATAAGCCACCTGGATGTTTTGTAATGCTGTATCACAAGATTTCTATGAGGACTGCTCCAAAAGAAGCTCATTACTGCATTTCAAAATAAGCAAATCACTATGTAGGAAGCCAAAGAATATTATTTTATAGTACATAATGTGACAGGTTTAAATAGGTGGTGCACCATTAGAGAACAACTGGCTACATCAGTTTCCCAAATTCAAAGGGTTAAATGGAGGATGGATCCACACATTCAGAATTTCATGAGAACAAAATTCAGTATTTGATTCTTATTTTAAAAATCGTAAATAATAACTGCAATAAAAATGAAACCTGAATGGGGAACAAAGATTGTAATGGGTAACAGATTCCTTAAGAGTTGGTGATTTTCAATTTCCCAGCTTCATATGGAAAAAACAAAAACACACCCAAAAAAACCAACAAAACAAAAAAAACCCCACATGACAAAGTGTGATTAACAGATCCAACTGAAAATTCAGATTGAGGAACAGGCATGGCTCTAACTTTAATTGACTCTCTCCCCTAGAGACAGCAACCTGCTACTGTAAGAGGCAATAGAAGTGAAAAACAGTCTCAAGGAAGAGTAGGCAAGTCAAATATCTAGTCACTGAAACCTGTTCTGTGAGTTCCAAACAATTCTCTATTTTTCTCTCAGCATCGTACAAAACATATACAATAAGGGAGGAAAAAATGAAATCTACTTTCCAAGGTGTAATTCACCCCAAAAAAATTGTCATCCAAGCCATAAGTTGTAAACTGTGTCTCATCCACTGTTTCTCAGAAGGATTTGTTGTAATACCTGTTTTGTAAACGTTCACTAGCAGACTGTTTACAGACAAGGAATTGCAGATTTAGTGCAAACTATTGTCAGTATACAACTGCTCCCTGCTATAGTGGGCACTGAAACCTCTATGAAGAAATCTTCCGAACAGGAAGAAAAACAGTGTCCAAGATACCTTGTCGGTCTTTCTAGGATTATAAGAATTGCTTGCGGCTACTAGTGCATGTGAAAAGAAAATTTAACTCCAGGTTTGGAAATCTGTTGGTGAATGACTACATTCCAGTTGCTCACCATGTTTCAGATGGCACATGAACTTTGTTACCATAAAAAAGAAACTGCTGACGTTTTGTGTATTTGATGTATTTGTACATCATATGTAGCCAAAAGTTACCCAGCTACCCAACAAGAGGATTTTGCTGATGCAGAATTACAGTCTTTCCAGTAACCTTCTAGGTTTCCACATTGCTGGTAATTAATATGATAGTCACACCCAAAAAATTATTAATTTCTCGTGAACAATGTATGTTGCACATGAAGACACCTCTCTCCAGAAATGTACATGTCTGTTATTATCATTTTATTAGCTACTAAAGTTGGACCTTTCCTACAGAAACCATAGCCTGGCTTCATTTTTTGGTTAACAGGCTGCACCATAACATTACCTAGCATTGGATAATACATAAGGGACGTGAGTGTCTTTAGGAATAGCATCTGAAATTTCAAATTCAACACAGAAAACCATTTTACATATTGATATGATGACAATCTTAGAGTTCACATGGTGTTTACAAATATCCTGATAATTGGAGGCACATTTTTATAACATTTTAACAGCCAAGTATCAATGCGCTTTAAAAAAGAAGCCAAGGAAATGGCTTGTCTCTTCCCTGTAATACTGCAATTAAGGTGCACTTTACCACTTATTAAAGCCAGAATCCCAGAATAATCCTCTAGGTCTGTCAGTCAAGCACACCATAGAAGAATATGAGCTACTATGATTCTTTCCCCCATCATGCTGACATTTCCATTTTCATCCCTGTGTCATTTATATAAGCTGCACGCAAACATGGCCATGAATTTTAAAGAGCTCAGGTCACATTAGGGTCTCTTTCCTCTTGATGAGATTTTGAAAGAGGAGAAAGACTGCATACTTCAAATTAGGAACATACATAAAAAAATAATTAAGAACACAGATCCTATTTAATTTTTCTTCCCCTTCTTTATAAATATGTAGCCATTTTGAATGCTGAAATGTTTTTTATTGGACAATGATTTTTCTTGATAATAAGTACAGCAAAAGAAAGTAATTTTCATCTTGAAAGATAACTTAAATACTTAATTTTGAAATACAATTAAAGAATCCTCAGCAGTATATGCATATGTGTATTTATATTAATTTTTACATAATTTAGAAATAATTGATTTGAATTCTCTCTGAATTCTGTTACTGCAATTCTGGAAATGCACTGCACACAACGTAAGTACCACCATCTCACACAACACGCTATTTCCTGAACTGCATATGCTTTTGGGATACTCAAAAATGTTTTCAGTACTCATCTCTGCCTGAGGCCAAAACCATGTGAAGAAGAGCTGTCACGAATTGTTTATATTAAATAAAAACACAGCATAGAGAAAGAATGGATAAGAAAATTTGAATATGTAAGAGCTTCATTTCACCTCTAGTCCCGTTTCTGAAACAGATCCAATCCTAATGGATCTCTTTATGGCTCCTACTAATTCATAAGATGAATCATATGCCTAATAAAGCATATCTCTGAAGTACTATTGAAAGAAGAAAACAAAACAGTATCAGAAAATCTGTACTAAAATAAGGTTATTGGGAGGTTGTTTATTTTTAAGAATGAGGCAAAAATAATAAGCTTAGTATTAAAATAAAATCACATTGTTCACATGCTACTTACAGCCTTCATAAATATCTGTTGGTATGTGGACTGCTGCATGTTGGTAAGACGTTTGCCGTCGGAAAACAGGATCTTCTTCAAATACCGGTCTGATTCTCTGGCTGCCAGATTCAGTGTCATTCTTTTCAGGCTTTTTAAAGAAAGACATGTAAAGAGCAAAATATTACAAAGTATGCTAAAACCAATTCCATTCACATTTGCCTCTAAGTGACTCATAGACTTTCTTTTGTAGCTAACATTCTGCATTTGTGCATAAACACACTTAATTTCTCCAGGACCAGAAATATTTGTGTATGCTTTATTTTAAGTTATGAGTTAACCGTTGCAACTCAGTGAAATGAAGAGCTGCAAAAGAAAAGTAACAGCCTAACACTTTACACACCTAAATTTCATCAGTGCATGGAATTTTTACACCCATAATGCAAGGCAATTACATTAACTTTTATTACATGCAATCATTTATACTGAATCTTAAATATAAATACTGTATAATCTTAAAATTATACCAATAATATATAATTCCTAAATAGATTTTTGAGAAACAGTGGTGAACATCCAGGAAAAAAAAAAAAATTAAGCCTTCTTAGGACTTCTGATGGAAACAGGTTTTTTTCACTGATTTATTTTAATGATAAGCCTGGATGAAGTCTCACGTTGTCTCCTGGCTACAGCTGTCTGTGTGGAAAGGTTCCCAAACACTCAGGTGCTCGCCACCACTCACGTGCCTAGGGTTCTCATCCTCTCTCACATACCTGCACTCTGGCTTCTTGATTCCTTCCAATTCACTCAGTCATTTGGACAAGTTTTTAAATTTTTGAAACTCAGAGGCTTTTTCTAACTCAGCTAGAAAAACTGAATGAAGTGTGGAAACCAAGGAGGTAGTGAAGATCGAAGGGGAGGTGGTAATGTCTTTACCTGGCTCTGCTGCAGCTGGAACAGGAGGCCCCATGGCATGAGTAGACTGCCACTTAAATCAATAATGAATCAACTGTACTACCAAATGTTACTCAGGCCAGCAATTGTAAGCAATTATAAGGATAATACTACAGAGTCATTAGTTTTTGAAAACGTGCTATGCTTAAAAAATAGTACTGACAAAGAAGTACCTGTCTGGTCTGTCAGGCATGTGTGTGCTGAGGCTATTCTTCATACACTACCACTGTATCTATTATCCCCTATCGAAGTATAGACAGCTGAATTTTAATTTACCCACAAAGTAACCTAATTACACTGCATCTGTTTCATTATCTGCTTCATCACAGGGTTATGGAAAAATGTTATACTGAGTATAGGTTCAAATTTGCCTCAAGTAATCAGCAGTCTCCTCTTCAAGGAGGTGGTTTCCTTTGGAAACACATGAAGAACTCATCTAACCAATGACATTCACCGATTTCAACAACATAGCAGTGTTGAACTCATTGCCTTCAGAGTCAATGAAGAGAAATGGGCATTTTTAGGGTGCCATTCATCTCATCTTAATTAGACACCTATTTTCCCGTGACGTGAATCATGTCCGAGAAGTGCCTCCCACCTTCCACTGACTAGAGCAAATAACCCAGATGCAGAAGTTTGCCGCAGAGCTGCCTAGAATTAGGTGAGATGAATCTCACAAAGTCTGTTAAACTTCTGGAAGAAAAGAAAGTGGGTACAAGTTTTGACTATTTTTATGCAGCACAGCTACTATACCTTATGCTAATTAGTTAAACTTCTTACTTAGTACGTAATGCCATTCTGGTGCATGAGAGAGAAGGGAAAGCATAACACTTAATAGTCTAAGTAAGGGATGATCTTTCTTCTTTAAGAACGTCTGCTGATGGAAAGTACAGAATAAATCTGTTCCCCTTTGCTCCCATGTGTGGCCCTTGCTGTATTAAACTGCCTGGAGCACGGAGCAACAGAGTGGCTTGGTGGGCAGCCATCAGACCACCCAAGATCAACCCACCACTAACCGTTATAACTAACTGTAAGCTGTGCAAACTGGAGCCAGGATCAGTAACACTTTAAGCACTCTATGATTTGAAATTACAATGCATTATAATAACTTCAGAGAATGTAATTTGGCTCAGTTGCTACATAGGTTTTTGGTGGGGTTTTTTCCTTTAATTATCACATAGAATTTTTTTTTTCTCATCAGGACTGGAATACTATATGTTAAGCAAATTCTGGACTTCTTTTCACAAGTTATCTTTTGGCTTCAAGCTGCTTGAAGTAATGAGTTTGGCATTTGATTAAAAAAAAACCAACCAACCAACCAACAAAACCAAACACAAACCACGATAAATCCAACAGATACACTTATTTCTGAAATTAGTACCAACAACTACAAACTCTCGATGTTTACACAGAACACTGCAGAAAACAATAAGGGACCATCAAGTCACATTATTACAATAAAACACCAAAATAAGTCGGTGTCTAAAGCCTTCTTCCAATTGATTTTACACAAGAAATATTCAGGAGGGAGGGAGGGAGGGAGGGTGGTAAATAGGGAAAGGAAGTAAATGATTATGTCCATCCCAGCAGGTCTTGTTTTCATACTACAGTATGTTTCGATTTTTGATTGAAACTCCTGAAGCATCTGAACATAAAATTATCATGTTTCTTCTGCTTGGTATTTCAACTTCATTCCAAGTAATAGATACTAACTTTCAGTCTCTCCCATCATTCGTGCTAAGTAGGAAGTTTCAAGTCTACTGCCTAAAGGTGATTAAACAGAAAGGGTTTAAATAATCCACCAGAATGCCTTAAACTTTCAGACATAAAGTCTACTTCCCACATTTCTAACAGCACACACACAGTCTCCTCCCAGAAATGACCGTGAAAAAGACCTGGTCTGTTATTCTTCCTACCAATACTCCATGATACCAAAATAAGAACATGAAGCTAAAACCTCTTCCAAATTTATTTGATGAAGGGCAGTGGGTCTACCAGAACTACATGAAGTAATGTAAACCTTTTGCATCCTTATTGTTGACTTTTCCTAGGAGTATTTTGTGATGTACAACTCTGGTATTGAAACAATGAGTCTATCTGTCCCCAGAAATCCAGAGACACCAAATGACAATTTTTTTGTCAAGTTACCTACATCTAATTTATAGGAAAAAAAAATAAGGAAAGATTAAAAAGGAAAACCTTAATGTACTTAATTATTTTAGTTTGGTATTTCTATCAAAAGCCTGACAGATTGTGGGTTATGTGGGGATATGTAGGTTGGGACAGTTTTAATACCCAGTTAAACTTTGTTTTCAGGAACGTAGCAAAACACATATTTTGAAGGAAAGTAATCCAGCATGTGAATATAATTAAAATCCAACTCCAACCAATTTCTCTCTCAAGTCAGGAGCTGAAATTCAATCAATACTGGCACAGGAAAATCCCACAGGAAACAGTGGCTGAAGATTAATTTTCTATCTATTCAAACCTGGCCTTCACTTATTGAATTACATTGTTACCTACCACTGACAGTCAGCAAAATAACTCACTCATTTCTCTGCAATGAATCTCCAGACCAATTTCTCCCTCCCTTGTGTGGAAGATAAAATTCACTTCTCTTTTCAGTTCACGTTTGTTCCATTTTAAGGCTTTTTTTTTTTTTTTTTAGTAAATAAAGTTTTTCTTTCATGTGCCTACCGTTCACCATCAGAATAAAAGGAAATTGATACAGCAGCTAAAATTCAGGTAAAGTGGGTTCTCCTGTAGCTGTTCTTTGTGATCTTGGCTAAATCACTTTTGGTGTTATCTAAAATAAACTGGAGGTTACTTTCTGTGTTGTTGTAAACCAAATACATAGCAGAAATAATGTAACTTCCCTCACAAGGGTTTTGTGAACAGAAATTAACGTATGTACGTGAGGTCACTGGAAGCTTCATGCCAAGAAATATCACTTAAAGATGAGTATGGAAAAGCAAATAACCATTAAACCAAAATGAAACAAGGTCATTTCAAGAAATTCTAACGTAGTATATCTGCCCATTTTCCTGCAGCCAAGTATGTCCCGATTTCTTTCATTCAGCTACTTTCCATCATCATAGGCATAGGAAGATGAGCAGATTTTATATCTCAACTGGTTAATTTTCATATAGTTGAAAAGCACTGGTTACTTTAGAAATTAGAAATATTTTTCCAGAAATATAAACCTTAATGGCTTTACCTTCTTGCAGCTGTTGAAAACTGCAGATTAATTAAAAAATTACCATCAATGAAACATACAAAAAACCACAACAAAACTGAACCATCTTTAAGTTGTTTTCTGAAGGCAGACTCTTTTCAGTAACAGTGTAGAAGTTGCTCAAAGCATTAGAACAGATTTAGCATCAGGACAAACCAATAAAATGTAGATTTTTTTTTAATTCCTGAACCGATACCCTGCAAGAAACAATGGCACCTGCCTGCTTTCATACTTCTATAAAACAGAAAGGAATTGGTTGCTAGTATTTCACACTGCCCTAGTATCTAGGAACTGTGTTTTTGCACAAAACCTCATCGTCCCTATCAATGCCATTTTAGAGAACAAATGTGGAGATGGAATTATAACTGTTATGGGTTTAGGGACATCAAAATTCTTGCTCTGTCATTGCTTTCTGTATTTCTTTGCAGATTTCCAAAAGCTTTCTATTTTTGTCTCTAGGTTTCTGCCCCTTTTTGATTCCTGAGTATCTGCTGAAATTTCTAAATGTAAAATTTAAAAAAAAATGAATCTCACTGCCTGTGCTTCTTTTAGCCCATTTCCAGATCTACTTTGTATAAATGAAAGCTCTCATATACAAAATAAGCATAGAATTTTTCCTAGGGTCAGTTCCTTACTCAAAATGTTTTGTTATTTTGTTGGGGGTTTTTCCTCCCTGAGGAAAATAATCCAGTAGAACTACATACACAGCCCCTCCAACACTGCTTGTGGCTCCATTAAAATTTACAGCTGGACCTGGCAGGGAGAGTAAAATGAGATGTGGCTTGAAGCACACGGTGCAGAAATACACCTGCAGCAAGCAAAAGATGGGAACAGCTCTTCTAAGGTCAAGACAGAGGGAAGTTAATTTTGAAGAGGCAGCTAGAATGCACTTCCAATAGCCATAGCACTTCCACAGCATTTTAGATAATGTCATGAGTGCATCACTTTCTGATGACTTTTTTAATTTCCTTTTCAATAGATGTGATTTTCAAGCTGCAGGAAAATTGCTGGGTGCATTTAGATGATTGTGACAGATCTGCAAACAATTTTATCCATTTTTGTTTGTGTCAGTGGCAAATGTGGTCTTCTTTCAGCTACACTAAGATTTTGAGTAGTGACACCCTTCTGTCTACTCTTAGAGTCATAACTCAGCCAAATGATTTATAAGTAAAATAAGAAAACAGTTGGCTCACAACTTAAATATTCTTCCTTTATCTGTTAGACAAAAGAGTGGTGTTAAGAACATATAGTCTCACATATATACAAAGATAAGAATATATAAATAAAAATATACATCTAGGTTCTGGGTAGCGTGAGATATAGGGAAACAGTTTTCTATTTCCAATAGTCAGTATGTCATTCTTAGGGGACATTTATTTAAAATATATACTTCCATGTCAGTAAGAAAATTAATGGAACTCTGAATTGAATATTTACATTTAAAAAATATTTCTTTTACAACATTTTATTTTCAGTATTTTGCTAACTGAATAACTTTATTATAAAATAAATATAAGTACAATTAATTAAAGAGCATTTATTTGCCTCTTAAACCATTTTTCTGAATGATAACTATCTTTAGCTGATAATAATTTCTATACATCTACTCACAGGCTTGTCCCAGACTACTGTATAAACAACTATATTGTTTTTTATGGATGGTTCAAAACCTGCTCTATGCATTCATTTCTCTGACCTTCATGATTCACAGCTTCTGATTAGAACTTTCAGATATCCATAGAATTATTATATATCCCAAACATAATAGTGTTTTCTTTTCCTTTATATCCCAACCTATTCACAAAATTCACCGCATCATAAGTTTGGTTTCATGAATAAATGAATCCTTGATGTAATTCATTTCTGAAACATAAGGACTTGGAAGCCTGAGGATAAACATTAAGTAGAGTTTGTCGTGATAGGACAAAGGGTAATAGGTTTAAACTAAAAGAGAGCAGATTCTGATTAGATATAAGGAAGAAATTTTTTTACAATGAGGCTGGTCTAACACTGGAACAGCCGGCAATTAATTCCCACTGATTTCAGGGAGATCCCATATTTGCAACTGTGGGCCTGAAGCAAGCAAGTCACATACCTGTGCCTCTAATTTGAAGCGGCAGAGACTCGATTGTTTAAGTGTCCCAAAAAGGCGAGGTTAAGGTGTTAAATCAGCTGGAGGTTGAGGGGCTGAAAATCTGAAGTCACCTAAGTGTATTAGCAATTCATGTAGTTTATTTTAAAGACATCCATGCAACCAGCTTGTCTGTCCTAAAATTGATAGGATATTTTAGTGAGTTAGAATTCGTATTTGTTGAAACCTTGATTTCTTCTTTAATAATCAGAAAATAATTAAGATTTATGGCGTTTTTCTCTTTATTCTCATTATTTTCTCATTATTACAGCTGACCTTCGTCTGATGATCAGAAGGCTGGAGCACCT